>NW_016908695.1:178684-200358 GCF_001483705.2 Eufriesea mexicana | reverse complement strand
AATATTACAAAATAACCTTTGTAACTATTATAATAGAATAGAACTGTTAACTAATATTATAAAATACTAACTAAATATTATTATAGAACTACTAACTATAATCATAGAAAAGTTACAAAATAACCTTTAATACTAAACCTACCATAAATTAAATAACCATTCTTAAAACTTGCATTCAAAATTTCGTCTGCAACATTCTCCTCCTACTCACTATTCTTTTAACCAATTTTCCTTCTAATATGCGTGTAATTAATTTTCCAATGTCTCCTGTCATTGAATTTTTCTGAGATTGTACTGCTTCTTTATTCCCCGGTTATTTGACCGTGGTAGGTTCTGCGTTAATGTTGACAATATTAACGTAAAAATGTCATCTCCAGAAGATTTACCTAGAATTACATCGTAAGATAAAGGAATTTTACGATTCGTTGTTTGCAAAGTCTCATCGGTCAAAGACTCGACGAGGGTATCTCGCAGTATCTTGCACGGGATCGCACAGTTTCTCGCGCGGGATCACGCTTAATGGGCTGTTATTTCGCGCCGACGAGGTTGCAATTACATATTCAATCAGAGAATAATAACTCCCGCGACGATATATCAGTACTGTAACTGATAATCATAGTGTTCCATCGGCAATGAAAATTGTTGCACCGAGCGCGGCCAGCATGGACGTAGCATCCACCGGAATTGCCACGCGTGACGATCAACTCGTTATTTATGCTCTCGATGCCGCCTTTCCTCGTTCCACGTCACGCTTCTTCATATATCTTCACCGTCGACGACCCTGCTCTTTTTCCGGACGTGACAACGAAAGCCGATCTTCGAAATTCGTTGAATATCTCCAACGAATTTCAAACTTTCTTTCACGCTGGATTTATCGCGGTTCGGACGATCGATTTTTAGAATTCGATTTGAAATTTTGAAATGGTTACTTCGCTTTGCGATTTTTCTTATTACTTCTTATAATATTTCGTCAATATCGATTTTTCGATATGCATGATGTAGGCCATGTAACGTGATCACCTTGACTGTCATTGATTATTTAATTACTGGAGAAACAATACAAAATTATTTCGTCGTAAATTGTAAGATAGGAAAGAATATCGAGATGATAATGACACTTGATTTTTGTCAAGTCAGCTGTATTGCTAAGGACAGAAAAAATTAACTTATTGGAAGTTATTGAAAACGGTTGAAGTAGTTACATTAGATGGCCCACCCGGTATATAATTTTTATTTATTTATTTTTTAAATTCACGTGTAAGATTAGTATTAATCGACAAGAAATATTCCATGAATATAGCACATACAAGTAATATTAATAACATTAATAATAAGTAAATTGTTATAATAATTTGGTTAAAAGCAGTTATCTGCTGTCAGTTATTGCGAGAACAGAATATCTGAAACTGGTCATTTTGATGTTTCTAGTATTAACCATTCTATATAGACTGTCGGCTAATAATTAAATATTACAACAACATTTTATTTCTCTCAGTAATATATATTGTAAATTCATTTGCAACTTGGTATAAGAAGATTGTTTAATTATTAAATGAAAATGGTTGAACATGTTTGAAACTAATTAATTAATAAATTATTTGAAAATTTTATAGGAATGTTCGGTATAATGTATTTAAGTTAAATAAAGAAAAGACATCAACAAATTGTATAACAAAGTTGATTAAAATCAAATTTATAATTGTAAAAATAACTTTCTTGAATGTATATCTTTATTTTAAATAAATGTATTTTTTAATGACATGGTAAAAATACTAGATATCTATTACTAGAAACAAAAAGAATAATTTGAAATATTTTATTTTCGCAGTTATCAAAAATGTCTAACTACTTTTGGCTAAATTAATTTCGACACTTATTAAAACAGAAGCATAATTATACAGGCCTACTTATTTTCATTCTTTAATTATTATTATATACTCAAGAATAATTCCTACAAACGTACAAAAGTAAAGGAATTTCCTTCGATACGCCAAAAATATTATAAAATTTGCAAGTATAACACAAATAGAGTATACCTGCACGAAGCGTGATTGAATCTTGCCGCGCTAACTGAAACGCGTAGCACGAGGGTTCCACGTGAAGTACTGCGCAATGCGCAGAAGACCTGCGCAGAAACGAAATTACTTTGACGCGTAATACTCTCATCGTAGCCGCTGTGACGTTGATATTTCTCAGCCGTTGACATCTATGACCGATAAGTGACATCCAAAGGAACAAAATAAGTAGATAAATGCACGTATAACTGTACTTCCTAATTTATAGTGTATATTTAATAACTGAATATTACAAATGGCGTTACATTATCTCAAACGATGCGCATAATTATTGGTTATGAATATGTAATTAAGAAATCTATTTTATTTAGCGTAAAGAGTATAGTATGGATTAAAATGTTGGTATGTCAGTTACCAAAAACTGTAGATCTGTCAGAATGATTTCACTAGTGTTTCTCTTTCATATTGAACAGCATACTTCACGTTGAACCTCCGTGTCACGTGTTTGAGTGTATGGAACGATCCAGTGACACTACACGCGAGGCAAACTTTTGATCTATAGTGGTTGTACTCAGTGTTATGGCTGGGCCTTCTTTGATCCTAATCTGGGCCAAACATCAGCACTATTATTAATTCAATGAGAATTCTTTTCCACGAATAATTATATTTCAAGAATTCGTGCATTATTTCGTACCTCCATGAAATAGTTTCGAGACAACTACGAGTGTCTCACAAAGCGTATGTTATTCTACTTAATAAGTATTATTGTGCTTCCCTCATCTGCAATAGTAACCAAATTCGTGCTACGTTAGAAAAGCACGATTTAAATATTTTACAATATCGTAATATTAGACGAAAATTATATAACGATGTTTATTTAATAATTTATTCGATATATTTCTTTCGAATTAATGTTATTAATGAAAATTTATTTTTTCATGACATATAAATTTAAAAAATTTTTTTAGGTTTTCAAATGTCTTTTATCGTGAATTTGTTCGTATTCGATTTTATCATTATGCAAGGCGTAATTTAATATATATGGCAAACAGTTTGGGAATTCATTGAGTGTTTAAAAGCCATGAAATAAATTCGTGTGGACGTGCGATCGAGTCCATCTTCTTAGCAGATTACAAACAAGAAGCATGCTAAAAGGAAAAATTTCCATACACGTTGCCATTAGGCTGGAGGAAAAAGATAAAAATACAGAGTTGAATGTACGTATTTGCCTCTTTTTTAAATAGTCAATATGCCTGTTTGTAAATAATAGGTATATAATGGTTAAGGTAATACCTAGTACGTATAAATTTTATAATTATTTTGAAAACATAACCTAATTAATTATGAAATAATATCAACAGAGTAAAAAAATAATTTTGCATGAAAATACAACCTAATCATTTTTCATATTTTTGTAAAAATAATTAATATCTTAATTGCTGTAGTTTGTAAATAATAGGTATATAATTGTTAAAGTAATGCCTAGTATGTATAAATTCGATAATTATTTTGAAAACATAACCTAATTAATTACAGAATAATATTAACAGAGTAAAAAAATAATTTTGCATGAAAATACAACCTAATCATTTTTCATATTTCTGTAAAAATAATTAATATCTTAATTGCTGTAGTTTTGCTGTTGCTTACAGTAAAACTGTGAGAAGAGAAAGCTCATTAAACACGAAATCTCATAATTTGAGAATAATACTAATTTCTACATACATCCATTATTTTTAGACGTGGAATATATTCCTGAACAGTTTTTCGTACAGTTAGTTACACGTAATTACTGCATAATTAGTGTCCATTAATTATCTTCTGCTAATAATCATATTAGTAATATTAGTTTCATTAAGGAAATTTTGCTTAGTTTATTTTAGAAGACAAGCGAGATATTTGAGGAACGTAATATCTTTAAGCTATTTTTAACGTAATTAGACGATATGGTAACTATCTTCGGAAATAATATAATGTATAATACAAACCAAAGAAATATTTACCTCGAGGAGTGAAAATTATTACTACAAAGAATTTCATAATCTTGATCAATAACCATAATTTTTCAAATATAATTTGTCTTTACCAATATTCTATACAAACGTTATACTTATGTTCTAAATTTGTTATTTTCCAATAACATAATTATTTTATGTCAAATTAAATTTATCTATTTCACCTTAAACTTTTAATTCAAATCACATAAAATTAACAGTATCTCGTTTAATCGTTTTATCTTTAATTTTTTATTTCGTCAACATAAAATTAACGAAATTATTTTCATCTATTTACGAAATAAATATTTACCTTGAAGAGTGAAAATTATTAGTAGAATGAATTTCATAACCTTGATCAATAACCATAATTTTTCAAATATAATTTGTCTTTACCAATATTCTATACAAACGTTATACTTATGTTCTAAATTTGTTATTTTCCAACAACATAATTATTTTATATCAAATTAATTTTATCTATTTCACCTTAAACTTTTAATTCAAATCACATAAAATTAACAATATCTCGTTTAATAATTTTACCTTTAACTTTTAATTCAATGAACGTAAAATTATTTATCTGTAAATTGGAATCAATTATTCCACGTTAAATTTCGTATTTAATTCGCGAATTCGAAATGAAAAATTTATAAATTAAATTTCGAATTCGAAAGCTGCAACTTTAAATTAAATCCCACTGTTTTAGCTCGAATTTAAAATGCAAGTTACTCGAAACTAAATTTAATTAAACTTAATTAAACGGTACATCGATCAGCAGCGCAAATTATCTAGGAAACCAGCACGAAGACGGTGGTCTCGCAGAATTATCGCATTATCAATGTTTTGTTTACTTGATCGATCAACCACTTAAACTGCCACGCGTTTATCTCGTCCTGATTTTGAAACTCGTTACGCGGCTAAAACGAGGCGGTTAAAAGATGATCGGCCGAAGAATTATGTATGTTGGCTTATCATTAGGAAAGTTCATCGTCTTTTTCTACCAAGACACGTATTCCCTGCTTCCGTCATATTCTTATGTAAAATCGAGCTGGCCGCTATTTTTACGACGACGCCGATACTATAGAAGGGTCACTGTTTCGCAAATGACATGTTCGTAACGATTCGCTTAACAGAAGGGTTTCGATCGATATGCACTATATCAACTACCTTGCGACCAGGCGGCGTCCAAAGTGAATGTAATTGCCGGATATTTTCTGCTGATCACACTTTGCATATCTTACGAGCCGATATTTATGTCGGAATTATGTTCGGAATGTTAATGTGCCTCTCGGTTCTGCCTTTTGCCTCTCTTTCGGTTCGCTCTCACCGCTCAATTTTTCCGATCGATACCCTTTTCAAGCAGGGTGTATCCTCGTTTGGATCAAGCTCTTTCCGACCGACTCGATAGGAAACGCAATTTTCTTCGGCGTCCGTGTCGTCTTTTTCCCCGTGTCACGTTCCCCGCGTTGTAGACGTAGATATAACACGTTTGTGTACGTACTGGCTTATGCGTTGCAAAATCGATTGATTTTCTTGGAATCGTCGACCCTTGCCTGACATCGTAGTCCGATTATTCCTTCGCTTTACACGATTTTTCCCGGGGTGCTATCGGTTGCAGTATAGACACGCGTGAATTGTAAAATCTAGGCGATTTTATGATGCTCTCAATTGTATTATTATCGAGTAGAGCACCGTTATGGGATATTATAATACGCGTATTAATTCCACTTTATGAATTTTTTTATTTTAGTATTATAGTATTTTTCCCTGGGTGCTATGGGTAGGAATACAGACACGTGTGAATTGGAAAAGCTAGGCGATTTTATGATGCTCTCAATTGTATTATTATCGAGTAGAGCACCGTTATGGGATATTATAATACGCGTATTAATTCCACTTTTTGAATTTTTTGATTTTGGATCTTAGTATTTTATTAATTTTCCCAAGGTGCTATGGGTAGGAGTATAGACACGTGTGAATTGTTGCAAAATTTATGCGATCTTACGATGCTTTCCACTGTATTATTATCGAGTAGAGCACCATTATGGGATATTATAATACGTGTGTTAATTCCACTTTTGGAATTTTTTGATTTTAGATTTTAGTATTTTAGTATTTTTCCCGAGGTGCTATGGGTAAGAGTATAGACACGTGTGAATTGTTGCAAAATTTATGCGATCTTACGATGCTCCCCACTGTATTATTATCGAGTAGATCACCATTATGGCATATTATAATACGCGTAGTAACTCCACTTTTGGAATTTTTTGATTTTAGATTTTAGTAGTTTAGTATTTTTCTCGGGGTACTGTGGGTAGGAGTACAGACACGTGCAAATTGTTGCAAAATTTATGCTATTTTATGATGCTCTTAATTGTATTATTATCGAGTAGAGCACCGTTATGGGATCTTATAATACGCGTAGTAACTCCTCTTTTTGAATTTTTTGATTTTGGATTTTAGTATTTTAGTAATTTTCCCGAGGTGTTATGGGTAGGAGTATAGACACGTGTGAATTGTTGCAAAATTTATGCGATCTTACGATGTTCTCCACTGTATTATTATCGAGTAGATCACCATTATGGCATATTATAATACACGTAGTAACTCCACTTTTGGAATTTTTTTATTTTAGATTTTAGTATTCTAGTATTTTTCCCTGGGTGCTATGGATAGGAATACAGACACGTGTGAAGTGTAAAATCTATGTGATTTTATGATGCTCTCAATTGTATTATTATCAAGTAGAATACAATTATGGGAATTTATAATACGTATATTAACCCCTTGACATACAATGACGTCTGGGAGACGTCATTAATTTCATGTGCCATTGTAGACTTTGACGTCTCGGAAACGTCAAGAATTGTCTTCGGCGAACGTCGCGCAGTATATTAGATTCTTTACCTGTTTCAATCGTGCGTGGATGCTATTTTGTTTAAAAAATTTGGCACATTTTCCCGAACATATGCCTGCGACAAATAAAAAGCAACATCCTGCAAACAGATGCCATGCGTGCATCAAACATAATATAAGAAGCGAAACAACTTGGCAGTGTAAAACGTGTCTGATTCCACTACATATTCCAAAATGTTTTGAGATGTATCATACTTTTCAGAACTACTAAATTATTATTTTATAGTATTACTTAATTATTGTACATTAACGTTATATATCAACTTTATTGTTTTATTTACATAACATTAAATTTGAAAATAAAACGTTCTGTTTCTAAGCTTGCACATGAGTGTCCACAGTTGAGCCAAATTAAATGCTATTCTACGGACGCGTCGATGCGCATTTTATTTGTATGTCAAGGGGTTAATTCCGCTTTTGGAATTTTTTTATTTTAGTATTATAGTATTTTTCCCTGGGTGCTATGGGTAGGAATACAGACACGTGTGAATTGGGAAAGCTAGGCGATTTTATGATGCTCTCAATTGTATTATTATCAAATAAAACACCATTATGGGATCTTATAATACGCGTAGTAATTCTACTTTTCGAATTTTTTTATATTAGATTTTAGTATTTTAGTATTTTCTCCGGAGTGCTATGGATAGGAGTACAAACACGTGAGAATTATTGCCAAATCTATGCTATTTTATGATGCTCTTAATTGTATTATTACCGCGTAGAGTACAATTATGGGATCATATAATATTAATTAATTAATTAATATTAAAATTAATATTAATATAATATTAATTAGTATTAATTTCACTTTTTGAATTCTTCGATTTTAGATTTTATTATTTTAGTATCAAGATATTTGATCGATGTTTATATTTTATTTTCGGAATAAATTTGAATCGTTTGTTTTGTGGCGTTAATTAATTTGGAAAGTGATTTATTTGTAGGATATATGGAAAATTGATGAATTATGTATATATGGCAATTTAAATTAAAGTATATTAAACGATCTTTCTATATCTTGTTACGTGAAGTATGGAATATAAATTCTACGATATTTCGAAAGGATAGAAAATTTGTTGAATGATCCAGAAGTAGAATGCAAGATATGTTTTTCGTGATTTAAAATCTAGTATATCACAATGGCTCGTTTTCTAAATCCACTATCTTTCTATGACGCATAACGTCATAGGGACACGTTTTAATTTGCATCGACTATCAGGTGCCTGATTTTTATGCAGGTATGCACAAGACCTAAATTCTCTTACGCAAAGTGACTGAGATACGTTGAAATTTGTATCGGTTACAGCAAATTTTTATACACCTACGATTTATCGCTATATGTAAGATATATGCTCAATTTTTAAATGGTGCGTGATAATAAATTTATTTCTTGAAATTTAAATTATCGTAAGTTAAGTTAGATCTTCCTGCATAATGTACCGAAGTTATTTATTTTCATGTGCATATACTGAAAGAAGTGAAATGTATATACGCAAATGATATTCGTGAGTAACCTTTTATCCATGATCGCTAAATATATTTTCTATATTTTTAATAAATTATGCACAATATACGCGATATGCAAAATAGGCGAAATGAAAGCAGCATTTTTCGTATCCCTTAACGATAAAACAAATTTCTGTTCAGGTTTCATAATTTTATGTAGAATATGCAATTATTCTACATGAAAATGTGCATTTGCATAAATATTCACTGTGTAATTATTACAATCGTAAATCTGTAACTTCCTTGTTAGACTATTGTATATTCAACCTAATATAATATGTTGTACAAGTATGAAATTTCTTGATTTTTCTGCACCATTTTCTTGATCAAAAATAAATTTCGTGATATAAAAATATATTCAGTGAACACACGTTTCTGACTTTCTTATCAGATTATCGTACGTACAACATTTATTCGATAATGACAACTTTATACTTGAATAAATATAAAATTACCATTTTCTAAACCGAATATAAATTTCTTGACATACAAAAAATATTCAGTTCAGTAACATATATTTGTCTATACTATTACGAACTTATGTTTGTGACTTTTTAATTATACTATTGTATACACAATATTTATTCGACATTAAAGCTTTAATTGTTGAATATTGATAAATATAAGTACCATTTTCTCGGCCAAGTTTAAATTTCTTGAAAGGAAAGAATATTTAATTCAGTAACATCTATAGGGTGTCCCAAAATACACGCAAGATTTGAATTTTGTGCCATTTGTGTGGTAAAATGTTGTCGACGAAAAGAGAAGAACACTGTGAGAGTTGACAGTTGAGGGTTATTAAAAATGGAGCACTATACTAAAGAACAATGCGTCTTCATTGTTGAGCAATATTTACAATTTTTAATAAAAAGCTGTGTTTCCTATTAAAATTAATTCTTGCGTGATTGTTGGGACACCCAATATTTGTCAGTATTATTACAATCTCAAGTTTATAATTTTCTATTAAATTATTATAATATATACATTATTGAAATATATATTAATTCTCCTTTATCAGCTGACAAATATAAAAGTGTCTTCTAAATTCTGTCTTCTTAAAAAATGCAAGAGTAGATAGATAGATAAATCTTTATTGTTTTCCTATTGGATTACAAGGGTTCCATCTCTCCTTATTCTCCATACGTATTGCTTATTTTGTATAAAATATATAACTACTGTAACAACAATACGATATTAACGATATAAGAGCCTATGATACAACCATAATAATAACCCTCTATGGACCGAATATATATTTTTCTTGACTATAAGAATTATATGTAACATAAAATGAGCAAATATTAATCAATAAATTCAACAATTTTGACAATTTTATTATAACGAATTCATATTGAAAGTTTGAATTAACAACGTTTGCACTATTGTGCCAAGATAATGTGCAATGGATAGACAAGATAATTTTCCACGCCATCTTGTGGAAAAAAGGTCATAGGGGGCATAGAAGACCTAACCTATCATGATCGAATAGCCGGTAAATGAAAAATAATTAGAATTTTTAAAAATGGATCCGCGGGAGGTATTGTAAAAATAATTATAAATATATCGAAAGAAAAATTGCGAACTGGAGTGATCGAGACGATAACGTTGAATGCAGTATTTAATAAAATACCCATACATTAGCAAGTACCTTTCAAGTTACAGGGGCCCATAGAGGGTTAACTTAACCTAACCTAACATAAACATACTCTTCTTTACAGCATTAAACCATATCTTATCTCACCCCATCTTTCGTTTTTCCTTTGTACCATTATTTCTCCTTTTCCCCTTCCATGCACTTACCCTTACCTTGTTTTCCTTGTTCCTCCCTGAAATGCAGAGAGTATTTAATTAAATAACATTTGCAATTTTTCTTTTAAATTATTTCTTATATCGGTACAAGAGATAAAACAAATTTCAAGACTTTTGTGACATTTTATTATTAAATTAATCCACTCACGTTATTCTTCCTACACTTTTCTAATTCCAAACTAAATCTTCCTAAATTCAAACCTCGATAAGAGTTTGCACTATCTATGCAAAGACCCCAACTTGTCGAACCCAATCCGAACGAATCGTTGTTATTGTAAACGTATCCCGTGTAATGATCGCAATCATTAGCGAATCTCGCATAGAAGAGAATTTTTCAAGAATAGTCATGCTAGGTTACCGATAACGATAAGATATTGCTGTTAAAAAAACGGGAAGGAAGAATTTTCATCGGATGTCACGCGTTCCGAAACGCATGATCGACGTAACGAGGAGGAACGAAGGGTTGCTCGTAGCGGAAACCTCCGAGAGCCATTTTTACCCTTTCCGTCAAGCTGTTCTCTTTGGCAAAGCGACTTAATGTCTCCTTAATGGCCGCGATAAAGCACCGTGATATACCTTTCGTGCCAGCATAACGGACTGCACCTATACGTTCGATATGTACACATTCGCGTGCACGTGTATAACTCGCGCTTTGTACCAAAGTAAATTCATCCGTGGGATTGAAAGGTAGAGGCTGTTTGATATCGAGAATAACTGGCCCTGAAGATAGGCCGGTTATGCGTACACGAACGATTAAATGTTGATCATTTATGAATATTGTATCATTCTGTCGCGGCCAGTTTCACCTGCGTGTTTTCAAACGTTCGTCGGGAACGTGATAAATTTCAATCGTTGATACATTATTCTCGTTGATAAATCTGCGCGAGGTGATGTTCGAAGGTTGTTATTAATTGTCGAAAATTTTAATGCCGTCGATAAATCCGTTCAAATTTGATGGTTTATTGGGTCTGCCGTTAAGGTTAATTGTCAGCCGAGATGGATGATGCATAGCTAAGTGTACAAATATGGTCTTAATTATAAAGTGGGACCAGGTATTTCCAGTTGTAAGCTTCGTATTTATGCACCTTTTTGCCATTTTAATTCACTTTATACGGATTAAAACGGCGATTCTTTTATTTATATCGCGTAATACGCGGTTAATAAATATTTACGCTAAATTTAATGATACGTCTGTTAAATATTTGGCAGTTCGTAACTGTAAAATGGGATTTCTGTTATTTACTCGGTATATTTCTTTTTTAATGCACGCTACGTGAATTAAAGCAATGCCTTTTTTTATTAATATAGGGAAATAAATGTTCGACAAATATTTATGTGATTACATATAGCGATATTTGGTCTATTTACTATAGTACATGAGAATACAGTTTTACTGTATCGGATATAGTAAATAGATTTATTAATATTTTATTATTTATCTTGCTATACTGTAGATGAATGGCTACACGTACAGTATAGCTAATAGAATTAATATCATTATTTTGATCATTGCATATAGCGATATTTGATCTATTTGCTTATAGTATATGAGAATACAGTTTATGTATTGGATATATAAATTAGATCAATTAATATTTTATTATTTATCTTTCTGTACTGTGGATAAGTGGCTACACGTACAGTGTAGCTAATAGAATTAATATCATTATTTTTATCATTGTATAAAGCCATATTTCATTTATTTACTATAGTATACGAGTATACAGTTTTACTGTATTGGATATAGTAAATAGATTTATTAATATTTTATTATTTATCTTGCTATACTGTAAATGAATGACTACACGTACAGTATAGTCAATAGAGTTAATACAGTTATTTTGATCATTGCATATAACGATATTTGGTGTATTTAGTATAGTACATGAGAATACAGTTTTACTGTATTGGATATAGTAAATAGATCCATTAATATTGTATTATTTATCTTTCTATACTGTAGATAATTACAGTATAGCCAATAGAATTGATACAATTATTTTGATTATTGCATATAGCGATATTTGATCTATTTACTATAGTACATGAGAATACAGTTTTACTATATTGGATATATAAATTAAATCAATTAATATTTTATTATTTATTTTACTATACTGTAGGTAAGTGGCTACACGTTCAGTATAATTAATAGAATTAATACAATTATTTTAATCATTGCATATAGGTATTTTTGATCTATTTACTATAGTGTGTAAGAACATATTTTTACTATATTAAATATAATAAATAGATTCGTTAATATTTTATTATTTATCTTACTATGCTGTAGATAAGTGGCTGCACGTACAGTATAGCTAATAGAATTACGTACGTTATGTTCATAATAATTTACAATTATTACTATTTTTATTAACCATTTGAAACTCTTTAACAGTAAAATGTATACCATGTTGCTTCTGTTATACATGTTTCTTACGTAAAATACAGAAATTAATCTTTTATTAATATTAATAGAGTGATAAATGATTAATAAATATTTGCGTTAAATTTAATTATACAATTTTCATTAAAGATTAAACAATTTTTATTTTTATATTAGAATTCGTATTACTCGTTTCAAATATAAATATTTTTATCTTACTATCATTCCACTTTCATACATCATCTTCTTATCAAGATTGTCTCGATGTACAATTTTTTTAAATATAATTTTTCAAAATTGCGTGCATCAAGTTTTACATTGAATAGGTATTTAAACAAAAGTAGTATTTTATAATATTTCCAAACATTTTATAATAATTCTGAAAATAGATGATGCTATCTATCTATGATTCTATCTATCTGCGTTTACTACAAACGTGGTCGCAAATTAATCCACTTATTAATATTAGAACTATGTGTTTTCTGTCAGAAATAAACGTAATCGCCCCGACCTATCATTTAACACACGAAGCTTACCTGTCTTTTACTAGTCAAGATAGCAATCTCGCAAAACTGTAGGTACGCGTTTGGATAGCAGATAGAATTTTATGTCACTTACATAATCGTCGATCGATGACCGCGTGATTTTGCAGAGGTATATAAATTTCGTACAGCCCTTGCGTCATTTGCATCTTCTTTCTTCCATTTATAGCTTATACAAGAAATTTCAGAGTTTCTTAAATTTATAGTCTTTCTTCTCCATCTATTTTTCCACTTGTTCCCATTTTTGTTCGTTTATTTCTTTGTTTTGTGCATGATTCACACCCACATGAAGACATACGGCAACGTATTATCATCAGATTAGATTATCGGCGGCGAGTACAATGGCGTCTATATGTCGCAGGGAATGAAAACACACGGATCTAAATTGGTCTCTATTGAACAACTGCCACGTATCGAAATTTACTTTCACGAATGTGCAAAATATTCGAAAAATTATCGTGAAAACGTAATGGAATTATGCGAGCAATAATTATAAGAAAATTAAATATTCGAATAATTAAATTCTAGATTAAAATAATTATTCGATCAGTCATTAAGAATTATGCGAAAATTAAGGATTATAATGGTGCAAATATCATAAATTGCACGGAAATTAAAAACTATATATTTGTATAATTCCTAGTATTTATTTCAATATATAAATTGATTATCCTAATATTTAATTGTTGCATAATTATCTTTCATGTATCTGCACAATTACTTTACAGTGATTCTTAAAACATTTGAAAATACAGAAGAAAGAAATATACCTAAAATACTCCATTTCTAATTCCATTCTTTTCTACTAAATAAAATAATTATTTGAATATTAACAATAGTAAGTTAATAATAATAATAACACCAACAATAAAATATTAATACAATAATATTATCTATTTGTCATATAATTATTATCAGATTTTATTTCGCTGGAAGAACCGCGATTTCTCAGAAAATCATGCCCTTCGGAATCACTGTATATACCGTCTGGAAATTTATCGATCATGCTCTATTTTGCACGAGGCGCGAAAGGAAAATACGTTTATCTGAGTTTTTCTCCTTCGTAGTTACATCACTGGCGCTATTGTTTTATAAGTCTTTTAAAAACCAATGATCGCGTGATTGAACTTACCCCGTGGATATTTTTCCAAGTATGAAGTGCATCTTCCACAGATATGACGATAAAGTGTTGACCTTTCGAAGCTAGCGTAAACTTCGTATCTCTTCTTTTTTTATTCATGACAACCGTCGATCGAACCTGTACGCACCTTGCACTAGAGAAATCACTTCGAACCCTGTCCATGGATCCGATATTCGCTAATTATTCGCTAATTAATAATATTTTATAATTCCTATTATTATATATTTTATTACACACAGGTAGCCCTCCTATAACACGGTAGATAGGTTCCTAGAAAATGCCGTGTTCTGTGAATCCGTGTTGTATGAGACCTAGACGCAGTACAAAAAGGAGGGTTACGTTCCGAAAACTTACTAAAAACAAATTTCTTTTTAATTCTATATAAATAACTTAATTTTTATTAAAAATATAAATGTATGTACAACACAAAGCAAAAGAAAAACGAAAATATTATTTTAATTTAATGCAACTTTAATTTAATAAATTTCTTCGTCGTTACTGCTCATGTAGAAGTACAATATTGTACAAAGATTTTTGCAATTTTCTTATTGTGTTAGAGCGAAACCGTGTTATAGGATACCGTGTTGTAGAAGGGTTCCCGCAATTTATGAATCGTGTTATAGCGAAACCGTGTTGTAGGAGAGCTACCTGTAATTTATAATTCGCTAATAATGGGAAAGAAAGAAAGGGAATGATAAAGGAAGAAGAGAAAAAGAGAAATTATGGATGGAAGTTACATAGATCAATCACTTCAATCACTTCAAATCTTATCGATCGGTCGTTTGGATATTCGTTAATTTGTAATTTTTAATCATTTAATTTAATAATTTGTAATTTAATGTAAGGGAGAGGAGAGAAAGAAGAGATAAGAAGGGAAGTAAGAAACAAGGAGAAAGTGAAACTATCGATGGAATTTATACCTATCTTGCGTGCAAGAAATCACTTCGATCGTTTGGATATTGAGTATTTTTCTGTAAGTAAGAACACAGAAATAGAATAATAAAATGCTTCACTCGTGCAAAATCACTTGGAACGCGGACAGTCGATTGTTTCGATATTCAATAACTCTTGATAAGCAAGCAAAAAGAAGTAGATTAATAAGAAAAGGAAGAGAAACGGGGAACAATATCGTTGTAATTTATACGTATCTTGCGTGCAAGAAATCACTTGGAACTCTTTTAGTCGACCATTTTAAAATTTAGTAACTGCCAATAAGTGGGGGAAAAATATACATAAAGCAGGATAAATTGTGCAGTATTTAATTTAACTCGCAATAAATAGGATAGGGGGAATAAAATAATTAAAAGGGAGAAAAAGAGAAAAATTGTTAAATCATTTATCTATAATAATTTTTCAAATAAGTAATAAGAGAAAAATTATCAAATTCTTAATCTAGAATAATTTTCTAATAAGTAATGGGAGAAAAATTATCAAATTCTTAATCTATAATAATTTTTAAATAAATGTTTGGATAAAAATTGTCAAATTCTTGATCTACGATAATTTTCGACGAGTAAGAGAAGAAAAATAGATTAACGAAAGACGAAGAAGAGAGAAACTGTCGATCTTGTTGAACTTGTTAAACGTATCTTGCACGCGATAAATTTTTCTGAACACTTCTAATCGATCAATTCGATATTCAGTAACACCCAATAAATAAGAAAAGGAAAAGGAAACTAAAATAAAATAAAATAAAAATAAGAAAAATAGGGAAAAATTATCAATCTGACTTCTTAAACGTATCAACATCGCACACAAAGAACCACTTTACACTTTATCAATCGATGCTGTCGACATGCAATAATTACCAGTGAAAAGGATAAGACAAAACAAAATAATAATAAGAAAGAAGAAGAAAAACCAGAAAACCTGTATAATTTATTAAACGTACCTCGCACACCGTAAATCATTCTGCACTCTTCCAATCGATTATTTCAATATTCAATAACTCTGAATAAAATAAAATAAAGTGAAATAAATTTAGAAATAAGGAAAAACGTGGAAAAATTATCAATCTGACTTCTTAAACGTATCTACAGCGTACACAAAGAACCTCTTCGCAATTTATCAATCGACGCTTCCGATATTCAACAATTACCAATAATGAAGGAAAAAAGAAAGAAAATAATAATAACAAAACAATGAGGAAAACCGGACAACTTTTATAACTTATTAAACATACTTCGCACGCGATAAATCATTCTATACTCTTCCAATAGATCAATTCAATATTCAGTAACTCTCGATAAATAAGAAAAGAAAAGAAAAATAAAAACAAGGAAAACGTGGAAAAATGATCAATCTAACTTCTTAAACGTATTTATTACCACTTCGCACTTTATCAATCGACGTTTCCGATATTCAACAATTATATAATAAATAAAGAAGAAGAAGAAGAAAACGCAATAATAATAATAATAATATTAATAATAATAATAAAAAGAAATGGAAGAAACAGAAAAATTGTTCAACTTATCGAAAGTACATATCTGCACAGTGCACGCAAAGAATCACTTCGCACCTTATCAATCGACGCTTTCGACATTTAACCAATAAAATTACCAATGAAAAGGGAAAGATCAACAAAATAATAATAATAATAAAAATACACAAAAACCAGAGAACCAGTATAACTTATTAGACATACCTAGCACACCATAAATCATTCTACACTCTTCCCATCGATCAATTCAATTTTCTATAACTCTCAGTAAATTGGAAAAGAAAAGGAAAAATAAAATAAAATAAAATATAACAGAAAGAAGGAAAATATAGGAAAATTATCAATCCAACTTCTTAAGTGTATCTACAGCGCGTACAAAGAACCGTTTCGTATTGTAAGTAAGAACACAGAAATAGAATAATAAAATGCTTCACTCGTGCAAAATCACTTGGAACGCGGACAGTCGATTGTTTCGATATTCAATAACTCTTGATAAGCAAGCAAAAAGAAGTAGATTAATAAGAAAAGGAAGAGAAACGGGGAACAATATCGTTGTAATTTATACGTATCTTGCGTGCAAGAAATCACTTGGAACTCTTTTAGTCGACCATTTTAAAATTTAGTAACTGCCAATAAGTGGGGGAAAAATATACATAAAGCAGGATAAATTGTGCAGTATTTAATTTAACTCGCAATAAATAGGATAGGGGGAATAAAATAATTAAAAGGGAGAAAAAGAGAAAAATTGTTAAATCATTTATCTATAATAATTTTTCAAATAAGTAATAAGAGAAAAATTATCAAATTCTTAATCTAGAATAATTTTCTAATAAGTAATGGGAGAAAAATTATCAAATTCTTAATCTATAATAATTTTTAAATAAATGTTTGGATAAAAATTGTCAAATTCTTGATCTACGATAATTTTCGACGAGTAAGAGAAGAAAAATAGATTAACGAAAGACGAAGAAGAGAGAAACTGTCGATCTTGTTGAACTTGTTAAACGTATCTTGCACGCGATAAATTTTTCTGAACACTTCTAATCGATCAATTCGATATTCAGTAACACCCAATAAATAAGAAAAGGAAAAGGAAACTAAAATAAAATAAAATAAAAATAAGAAAAATAGGGAAAAATTATCAATCTGACTTCTTAAACGTATCAACATCGCACACAAAGAACCACTTTACACTTTATCAATCGATGCTGTCGACATGCAATAATTACCAGTGAAAAGGATAAGACAAAACAAAATAATAATAAGAAAGAAGAAGAAAAACCAGAAAACCTGTATAATTTATTAAACGTACCTCGCACACCGTAAATCATTCTGCACTCTTCCAATCGATTATTTCAATATTCAATAACTCTGAATAAAATAAAATAAAGTGAAATAAATTTAGAAATAAGGAAAAACGTGGAAAAATTATCAATCTGACTTCTTAAACGTATCTACAGCGTACACAAAGAACCTCTTCGCAATTTATCAATCGACGCTTCCGATATTCAACAATTACCAATAATGAAGGAAAAAAGAAAGAAAATAATAATAACAAAACAATGAGGAAAACCGGACAACTTTTATAACTTATTAAACATACTTCGCACGCGATAAATCATTCTATACTCTTCCAATAGATCAATTCAATATTCAGTAACTCTCGATAAATAAGAAAAGAAAAGAAAAATAAAAACAAGGAAAACGTGGAAAAATGATCAATCTAACTTCTTAAACGTATTTATTACCACTTCGCACTTTATCAATCGACGTTTCCAATATTCAACAATTATATAATAAATAAAGAAGAAGAAGAAGAAAACGCAATAATAATAATAATAATATTAATAATAATAATAAAAAGAAATGGAAGAAACAGAAAAATTGTTCAACTTATCGAAAGTACATATCTGCACAGTGCACGCAAAGAATCACTTCGCACCTTATCAATCGACGCTTTCGACATTTAACCAATAAAATTACCAATGAAAAGGGAAAGATCAACAAAATAATAATAATAATAAAAATACACAAAAACCAGAGAACCAGTATAACTTATTAGACATACCTAGCACACCATAAATCATTCTACACTCTTCCCATCGATCAATTCAATTTTCTATAACTCTCAGTAAATTGGAAAAGAAAAGGAAAAATAAAATAAAATAAAATATAACAGAAACAAGGAAAATATAGGAAAATTATCAATCCAACTTCTTAAGTGTATCTACAGCGCGTACAAAGAACCGTTTCGTACTTTATCAATCGACGCTTCCGATATTCAACAATTACCAATAAAAAAGAAAAAGAGAACAAAATAATAATAATAATAATAATAATAATAAAAGAAATTGAAAAGACAGAAAAATTTTGCAACCTGTCAAAAGTACATATCTACAAGGAGCCACTTTGCAATTTAACAATCCACGCTTACGACATTCAACAATTATCAATAAAGAAAGAAAAAGAAAACAAAATAGTAATAATAATAATAAAAAAAAAGTGGAAAATAACGAAAACTTTTACAACTTATTAAATATACATATCTACACAGTGCACACAAGGAACCACTTTGCACTTTATCAATCGACGTTTTCGATATTCAACAATTATACAATAAATACGGAAGAAAAAGAGAACGAAATAATAATAATAATAATAATAAAGAAATTGAAGAAACAGAAAAATTGTTCAACTTATCAAAAGTTCATATCTGCACAGTGCACGCAAAGAAGCACTTCGCACTTTATCAATCGACGCTTTCGATATTCAACAATTACCAATGAAGAAAAAAAAGGAAACGAAATAATAATAATAATAAAAAAAAGTGGAAAATACCGAAAAATTTTACAACTTATCAAATATACATATCTACACAGTGCACACAAGGAACCACTTTGCACTTTATCAATAGACATTTTCGATATTCAACAATTACCAATAAAGTAGAAAAAACAAACGAAATAATAATAATAATAATAATAATAAAGAAAACTGGAAAAACCGAGAACTTTTACAACTTATTAAACGTACATATCTAAGTACACAGTGGAATCACGTCGAACCTTATCAATAGCACACGTCAATACTCAAGTAATTTCCACTTTAGAAGGAAATAGAAATAAAATAACAACGAAAGGAAAGGAAAGAATTTATAAAATAAAAAAAAAAAAAAGATAAAAAATAAAGAAATCGCGATGTAACCGCAGTTTCGATGGCACTCCGCGTCTCTATCCGCGTTGAAGCACTCTCACGTATAGTGGCCGTCGGACGGTAAATATTTTTGGCGCCAACTTTTTCCGCAAAGGCCTGTTAGCATTGCGCGAAGGCTGCGCGCTCGTATGCCCTCCTGAGTGCGTCTACGTGCGTGTCGCTCGAGCTTCACGACTATTGACCAAAGGCATTATCGGCAGAAGAACGTATAATATGTCGTTGCAGCACGAGGACGGTTCGCTCTCGTTGCTCCGCTCCATTAACGAAAGCATAGGTCTTCGGGTACGAATAACTTATTCATACAATCGGTCTCGCGAAAATGGCCGCGAGATATCGCGGAGGAATAAATTTCTGCTAATTGTTCGATTATTCCATCGCAGCTGCGACACGAATTATTTTCTTATTAAAAGTTACGCGATGCAAAAGTGTAGGATGAGCAAGATCATTCATTGGGTTATTGCTGTTGTTAATTATTGTTGCTGCTGCATAAAGATGGTACGTTAGGTTACGAAGCGTTCAGGATCCATGGATCTTTTTATTCGAAACGCTAGCAAGGTGTTTAAATTGCTAATTGTTTCATTGGTTGATTTAAAAGTAAAATTGAAGGCACAGAAAATTGTGTTGAGGAAATTATAGAATTCAAATGAATTTACAGCAGACTGAGAATCGCAAAATTTGTAGGGTTCAACAAATATACGATTGAAATAATAATTAATTTAGATTTAAAATAAATTATTCATGGTTTCAAAGAAATTAATTTAATATAAGGAAAAGAAAGAATATTTCAGAGTAATTTTCACGCAAAATTATTATTTTTCCAATGTATTTCTTCAAAATTATTTAGGCTCGTTAAATGATTTTAAATTCCATTTTGCAATGGAATTATTTAACAACTACTTTGCAAATTGTTTGGTTACTTTTAACGTTCTGCGATTTTTAAAATAATAATAGTTATACACGATATAACTAATTTAGTACCGGAATTGTAAATTTTACAGCCTTAATCCCGAGCACCACATAATCAGAAAAATCCCAAATCGCTTAGATTTTCGAGACGTAAAATCACTCGTAACGATAAAGCTTGTCACACACGGTGTGATCGATCACATTAACCCTTTGCACTCGGCGATTTTTTCGTTACAGGAAAATAGTAATTCGAAGACTTTCTGCCATAAAGTCGACGATATTTCTAAAACGGCAAATGAGAAATCATATGCAAATTGAAACGTAGAATTATTTTACTTCGATATTCCACGCATCGTTGGGTAATTGTAAATTTGGTATATTAATTAACATCCATCTTTAGAATCCGATTAAACGACGACAGAGACGCTTCTCGAACGCAAAGGGTTAAGTACAACTCTCAAACATTTTTGTAATTTATATTCGGAATTTAAGTAATTCAAATAGTTGCTTATTTTCTATTTTCTCGTTCGGTAAATAAAGAATCAAAAAACGTCGAGTGTAAAGGGTAAATATTTGTTAATTACACGACTCGTTCTTAAATTATTATCAGATCGAAATATACGCATAAAGAAATTGTTTAATTTATTCCAGTGAAAATTTAAATTAAACTGGAGTAGTCGAATAATTTCAATAATATAAATATTTATTTTATATTATTTAATATAATATATTAATAAATTAATACTATTGATTATGCTAGGTGATTAAATTAAACTGGAGTAGTGGAATAATTTCAATAA
>NW_016908695.1:161102-178587 GCF_001483705.2 Eufriesea mexicana | reverse complement strand
TTATTATTGTATGGCTAAAATTAGAACCTGTTTCCATTCATTCGTGTGTAACTCGACATAGGATTTCTTATGATAAAAATTCACATCGATTTATGCTCGACAAAGGAGTGCAAAGGGTTAAGTTCAAATTTTAAGGGAATGGATCTATCGTGGATCTATTCTCTTTTCCATAAACATCCTAGGTTGTTAATAGGTATCGCTAGGTATTCGACTGTATCGATTTTTATTCGGCTCTCACCGATCTTAACCAAGCAGAAGACCCGAAGACTCGTCGTCTTCCTCGCGCCTGCTAAGGAATCTTTATCTGCGTTATCGTCTCGCGACGATTAAGACGACATTAATAATTAAAACGATAATTATCGATACCCCACACTCGTATAATGCAAAGATAATCGACACGCGGATGGTACACGAGAAAGCAGCATTAAGGCACTTTAAACAATAACACCGTGCATACTTAGCATGCATTTACTGGCAATCTAATCTAGCTGCGGCTCGAGATAAGATCGCGTACCTGAGCTGCAAGCCTTCGTCCGACACAAGGTGCAGCACGTGCTTTCGTGCAATGCGTTTCTCCCGTACACGTGAAACGTCAAATTGGGTTAATAACTTTCGAACGAGCACCGGCGATGTCGTAAGCCACGGTCGCCTCCGAACCCCTTGACTGACGTTCTTCTCGACCAAATTTTACCGCACGTCCCTCAGAGAAAACCGATCGAAACACGAGGAGAGTCGCATTCCACGAATACAAGCCGCCAACTACAAGTGCTCCGCAAACAAGGTAAATGTATTTATAGAGGGAACACGAAGCACATCTTTTCTGTTCTCTTTGCTTCTCCCCTTGTCAACGTCTAGACTCGCGATCACCGTGCCCCGGAGTCTTTGTTATTCACTGCCCGTTTCGAAAGGACCATCTCTGCATTTCCGCTTTCGTTGCCCGTCAATGTCTTTCCATTTTCCATCCAACTCCAAATGTATCCACCTTTCGATTTTCCATCCAACTCCAAATATATCCACCTTTCGATTTTCCATCCAACTCTAAATATATCCACCTTTCGATTTTCCATCCAACTCCAAATGTAAACACCTTTCTTTTTTCCATCCAACTCCAAATGTATCCACCTTTCGATTTTCCATCCAACTCCAAATGTAAACACCTTTCGATTTTCCATCCAATTCCAAATATATCCACCTTTCGTTTTTCCATCCAACTCTAAATATATCCACCTTTGGATTTTCCATCCAACTCCAAATGTGAACACCTTTCTTTTTTCCATCCAACTCCAAATGTATCCACCTTTCGATTTTCCATCCAATTCCAAATATATCCACCTTTCGTTTTTCCATCCAACTCTAAATATATCCACCTTTGGATTTTCCATCCAACTCCAAATGTAAACACCTTTCTTTTTTCCATCCAACTCCAAATGTATCCACCTTTCGATTTTCCATCCAACTCCAAATATATCCACCTTTCGTTTTTCCATCCAACTTCAAATGTCAACACCTTCCTTTTTTCCATCCAACTCCAAATATATCCACCTTTCGTTTTCCTGTCGCTGTTGCAGAATTCTTTGGGAAGTTTGGTCAGCATCTATAGGTTTACAGCGTCTTTAGCGTCTTTAGATTCTGGATTACTGAAAGATTTAGCGTTACATCGGCTATGTGATTTCCTCTATCTTGCGAATATCGGCGTATGTTAGTCTTGTCAGGAAGAGAAGGATGTTTTATTTCTTTGCTGAAAATTGACGTGTTTGGGATTTGATGTGATAAGAGTTAGGTTATCACTAGATTTATGGAACCCGTCAATTTGACGAATAGGTTGCTCGAATTATACGATAGTGACAGATTTAGTTAACTTATATCAAGACTGTGTTAATATTGTAATTGCTTTTAAATTAAACTAATCGTGGTTTGCTTCACCTCTACCTGTCAATTTGATAGGTGTCAAATATGTAGAAATAGGTGTACAGATAGCCTAATGTAAACCTAGTGTTAAACGAGATACGGTTTTCTGATAGATTGGTGATTCTGATGAATCATTAAGGAGGGATCCTAATGTAGATCGAAGAAAAGTATCGATTTTTCTAAATTTTTGTGCTTTAATCGATAGTACAATATTGCTGGAATATAATCCTAAATTTTGAGTGCAATCCTGAAAATATCAAAGTCTTCATAGTATGTTTATTGGCTGCAAGTATGCGAGCATACGGTGTCTTCTTTAAACATGTTTTTCTCGAAATCCCTTTTTTCAAATTGGCGAGAAAGATGTCTCAAAAACCAGGATACCAATTGACTTGAAATTCTGCATACTTATATTATGATATATGTACTAGTCGATGGAACCTAAGAATTAAAGAAAATAAATAATTCACACAACTTTTTACACAAAATTGGACGTAAAATTTTCGTGAAAACATCGGTTTCTTCTTCAAAGTAACCTCGTTTGAACAATTTGCAATTTAAAAAAATTTTTAAAGTTTCTTCTAGAGGACTAACTACGTTCATAAAGAGTGAGAAAATTATTTTCATTCCTGTTTTGGTCAAATAGGGGCGAAAATACAGCTCCCGCCAATTTCATATCTCATTATAGAGGCGTTATACGTATGTTCTTGTAACTCCAAATTGCAAAATATTTTAAAATCTAAACGAAAAATTCTTTTTGTATTTTTAGAGTTACTTAATGAAACTTCATAGTTTTGAGAATGATCAAGTAAGTCCTTTCGTTGAAAAAAAATTCCCAAAAATACTCTCATTTTTAGCGTTCTGCACCAGGATCTCCCCTTAATAACCTGACATAACATCCAACATGTGATGTTAATAATTGTGATTGTTGGATTTTCAATGAAGATATGACATTGTGTGCATATTGTTTTTAATTAATCATGTATTCGACAAAATTATCGAATTTCCGAATTGATAGTAATCGAAGGCGACGTTCACACTAGTCTATAATGTAAACACACGTGATAGTTGGATTTTTAATGAGGATATGGCACTTTGTGGCGCTATCAAACGTAGTAGTTGGATTTTCAGTGAACATATGACATTGTGTGAACATTATTGTTGATTAATCATTGATTCGGGAAAAATACTAAATTTCCGAATCGACAGTAACCAAAAGCAAGGTTCACACTCACCTGTGTGATGTTAACACGTGTTACAGTTGAATTTTAAATGGAAATGTGAACTGCTTTAGGTTATAAAAATTAGGTTATAAAAGTTACATAATTAAAAGATATTAAATTAGGCGAATGAAAAGTTACAGAATCGGTAAAAGGGGATATCGTCTGAGCAGGAATCGTAGTTCATCATGGTGAATACTAAATACTGCGAGAGAACTAGCATGTTTCATCTTGATTACGAAAATTAGGATAGTTCAGACGACCAACAATGGACGAAGATCTTTCACAATTATTGAATGTCCAAATCTGAAAAATTTGCACAATTTAAGACGTGTAATAGTAATCATGACGATTGCAAATGAATTATAAGGTGATTGTAAATGTAGATGATAAACCAATACATGTCTTTGAAATATCTTCGTTCAATTTTAAATAAATTTAACTGAATAATTGAAATAATTATAAATGGTGCAATAATCATAAATGTTTTCAATTTTTCTAGTAGAATTTTGCAAAATATTTTCAATGTAATATTTTTTCCAGCTGAAAGTCGTATATGCTACTTTCTTCTGCTAGAAATAACCCGTGCTACTTTCCACGATGGGTTTCTGAAACGTGATGATTTTCATATCGAGAAAGCAATTTTTTATTTATTTCTTTTTCCTTTTACACTGTAAACGACTGCGAGGTTATTAACGACATCCGTGATTTCATTTAGAGTGTTATTACTAGCAATTAAACGCTATATCTGCTTATAGGGATCATCAGTATCGAGTCACTCTTTCAACGAATTTTATCAAAATATTTAACGCAAAAGCGAGGTTTTGTTTCATATATTTTGCAATATGTATTGATATTTCCTCTACACGATTTTTGTCTATGTACAAACTTATTTCTCACATATGTCGATAATTATGAAAATGGTCTAGGTCAGGAATTAAGAATTTCGTGATGCATTTATTTATATCTCATTAAAATAAAATCATTTTTAGCTAAGAATCAAATCGTTAGATCGAGTTTGTGCTTTTTGATAATTATTTTTTAATTTATGGTATATTTAATGCACGAAAATATATTATAATAATATTTTCAAGCGAGACATATATGTCTTAGGCGAATTTTATAATAACCAGCTCATATATACACATTGCTTAAATGGAAAGTTAAAATTAGTTTCGCATTTTAATTATTTCTTGCCCATACAAAGTGTAAAAATTTTTAAAATAATTAAATACAAAAATTAAATACTCTGTTCTTTCTTTTTATACTTGTCATTTGTTAACAAATTTATTTTGTTGAGTAGCATAATTGGACAAGAATTGCCTTAACATGATTTCCTTAACATCTTCTAAACTGTTTTCCAAAGTCTTAAATTATTTAAATTATATTTTGATTGTGCTTTTTGATAATTATTTTTTAATTTATGGTATATTTAATGCACGAAAATATATTATAATAATATTTTCAAGCGAGACATATATGTCTTAGGCGATTTTTATAATAAGCAGCTCATATATACACATTGCTTGAATGGAAAGTTAAAATTAGTTTCGCATTTTAATTATTTCTTGCCCATACAAGGTGTAAAATTTTTTAAATAATTAAATACAAAAATTAAATACGCTGCCCTTCCTTTATATACTTGTCATTTGTTAATAAATTTATTTTGTTGAGTAGCATAATTGGACAAGAATTACCTTAACATGATTTCCCTAAGATTTTCCAAATTGTCTTCCAAAGACTTAAATTATTTAAATTATATTTTGATATAACATGCGTCATTATTCTTTTCTTGTGTATTTTATTTTAGCATCTATCCTTCTTTATCATAAATGAAAACATACCAATTTTAGAAACTTGCTGCGTTTCATAGTCACAAAGACTATGACCAACCAAAACGTGCTATTTTTCGCTGCATACGAAATGCTTATATTTTTATATTGTTATATTGTTATTAATTATTATTATAATATTGAAAGGAAAATCTGTCATTTTTCATATGCAGAATTCAATAACGAAGCTATTTGTTCCGTTTTATTGTTTTTATTGGGTATACAGATAGTGGGAATAGATACGAAAGACTATGAGGAGATAATTTACGAGAGCGAAATTCGTGAACCTATCTTGCCTCGAGCTTTTCCGATATCGAGTCGAAGTTCTAATTATCTGTGAACATCAGACTGATCGCGATATTCCATTCAGTCGGTAAACAATCTCATAAAGATAGGCCCTCGTGTATATTGCATAATTTTCATTGAAAGCAGTTGCCAGTTTCGCAGCACGATTTATTGCACGAGGTACTCGGCTTGTGATTATGCTACCAGACAAATTTCTAAACGTATCGAGGATTTTATCGGTGCTTTCGCTCCTCTGTAAGAGATTTTGCAACATGTGCATCTGGATCGCGATATTATTAATGCTGACAATGTATGGGATGAAATAGGGATTCAGTCGTGTTATATTTGTAATCGTGTTATTTTAACTTGCGAATATCCTATATTATGCACACGTTGCATATGGGCTGCTCATTTGTCAAATCGAGCAACTTCGTGAAAAATAGAAGTGAAAATTTTTGGAAAAGTGGAAGTGAACATATTTTAAATATATGTCGAGGATCGATGTTTTGGAGTTGAGATTTTGAAAAATTCGAAAAATGAAGTTAATTATTTTTGTCTAATACTAGTTTTATTTAAATTTATTTGAAAATTATTCTAATTTGATTGTTATTATTGTTGTGATTATTATTATAGCTGTTGTCAATTATAAGTGAATAGAAATGTATATGCAATATGTAGTATCCGATAAATTAATATTCAAACTTTCCATATAAATTCTTTAATTATATTAAACAGTGCTATAACAAGAAGTAATATAACACAGTGCAAAAATTGTAACAGTGTTCGTAAAATATGTGCAATGAAAGAATAAAACAAAGACTCTAAAATTTAAACTTGTATATATATGTTATGTATATATAGTGTTATAGTATGCTATATAGTATTATGAGAAATAATTTGTGGAAACGATGCAATGAAGTCATTAATTAACACATTAACACAATAACAAATGACATAGTTCTGTCTATTTTCAGAAATGTACTGGTATCATAGAAATTCGTGCAAAATAGAATATATTATTTCCTATGTTATATAGCTACTCTGCTATATACATATATACCTGACACATAATAATGACAATAACACACTATTATAATGGGTTTTGAAAATATTTAAATTTTTAATTTATTATAAGAATAATATTGAAATTTAATATTGTTGTTCGTATCAAATAATTAAAATAAAAATAAAAACTTCTTATAATTTTAGTAATATTTATGACATTTATGATATTCAGATTTGATAATTTGAATGCTATTATAATTTTACAATGAAATTAATATGATGAGAATTTTATAATACTAATATTGGCTAAATACTATGATATTGACATAGCCATAATTTTGCGATATTATTATTATTATTATTATTTTACAACATTAATATTTATATTACTACTATTTAATGACATTAATGTCATCGCAATTTTCCAGTATTAATACTGTTAGAATTTTATAATACTAACATTCCTCAATTTTGCGATATTATTATTATTATTTTACAACATTAATATTTATATTACTACTATTTCATGTCATTAATGTCATCACAATTTTCCAGTATTAATATTGTTAGAATTTTATAATACTAATACTGACATTATTTTGTGATATTAACAGAGCCATAATTTTGCGATATTATTATTATTATTATTATTTTACAACATTAATATTTATATTACTACTATTTAATGACATTAATGTCATCACAATTCTCCAGTATTAATACTGTTAGAATTTTATAATACTAATATTGGCTAAATAGTATGATATTGACATAGCCATAATTTTGCAATATTATTATTGTTATTATTATTTTACAACATTAATATTTATATTACTACTATTTCATAACATTAATGTCATCATTATTTTCCAGTATTAATATTGTTAAAATTTTATAATACTAACATTCCTCAATTTTGTGATATTAATTTTATTATTTTATACAATTTTGTAATATTAATATCGTCATAACTTTATAACATTGATATTAGTATTACTACTATTTCACAATATCGCCACTACAATTTTATTATATTAATATCGTTATAAATTAGCAATCTTTAACGAAGATCATGGATAGCTAATTTATCTCAGCAATGAAAATTAATCGCGAAATTTGTACGCGATGTCATCGTACATGTCACGCATACATGAAATCGACTCAACGAACCCGTTTAAAACAGTGTCAAATTCTCACGATTAACTCGTAACGCTTAAAAGCCCATCGATCTCGTTATCAAGGCGAGATCGAGGATAATCAGTATCCTGACACGACCCGAACTCGCGTATCAGGCCACGTGCGCGGGGTCGAACCCGGAATCGTTGACGGATGCACGCGAGTCACGCGAGACGGGCGAGGATTTCTGTGAATCCTTGTTCCGTGCACGGCCGAAGCTTTCTCCTAATTTGCATTCCGACGACGGCCGCGGTGGCGATCACAGCGATATTTGCCCTGACGATTAGAGCGCGGCCAATCGTTCGTTTGTTTCTCTTTACGAAGGAATTCGAGCCGCACGAGGAAAACATCGATTGGGTCGTTGAGCCGTGGCTGCTGGCTAGATTAGCAGGCGAAGGCGATAAAAAGCAGCGGGAGCTAGGACGTACCGGAACAAGTACGCGGGTGTCACTCGAGATTGATTTTGTAAGAACGCCAGTTCTTTTAAGAATTTTAATCGATCGTTACGAAACCGAACGGACCGTTTACCACGATCGAGGAAAATTTTTATTGGTCTAGCTTAACCATCGTCCCGTGAGGTCTTTCACGGTTGCCTCTGTCTTTAATTAACGTGTTTCCTATGGAAGGATAGGAGATTCGGAGAAGACGACCAGGTCGATGATTAATAAATTCTCGAATTCCATTTTGTGTCGAAATAATTGTAAAAATCACCATCCTTTGGTCCAACGATTAAAATTCAAATCAAGTCGTAACGAGAAAATATAGAAACAAAAATTGAAACGAAAAAAGAAATTTATATTGCATATCTTTCGATATTCTCTAGACTTAGCATTATACGTATTCCATGGTTCGCGAGAATTTTTAATCACGGCATTCCATATTTTATATTTTTCAATTCTAAAGTTGTATATGTTTCATATTTTCTAATATTTTTTAACACTAGAACTAGACGATTGACGTATACCTATTTCTACTGGAGGGGTCAAAATTACTTGTTTCATAAATACATAAGTCATTTAAGAGAAGACATAGCAATTTTTACGTTTTTATGTATTTTTCTATTTTCTCAACGAAAATTGAATATAAACTGTGTGGTATTGGTTTTATGAGAAATGATTAGAAGAATGTGCCAGAATAAAACAGTTATGTGAGAATCGTCAAAGAGGAAATATGAGTATGTAATGGTTAATAAGAGTGAGAGAGAATGAAATGTTGATATTTTTAGTATAAAATGATAATCATTTTGTTTGAAACACAGAAAGATTTTTTAAAGAGTACATTGATCATTCTGATGTACAATAAATAATTCCAATCAACGTGAGATTATATTTAATAAATTAGAGACGTTGCTTTGAATTAAATTCTCTGACTACAAAAGCTTACAACTAATACACACACACAAGTCTTAAAATGCACCGAAATTAATAAAATTACTTTCACCTAAGAAATTACAAAAATTATATTAAATATTGGATTGTCTTTACGTAAATAAGATGAAATATAAACCTATGCGCGTGCAGCTATTGCAATATTTCGAAATGGGATTAAAAGTGTCCCACCATGCATTACGGTGCATCAAAAAGGTAGGACACTTCGAATCCCAGCGTGCCTGAAAGAGTTAAGGAGGAATCTTGCTGTAGAACTCTGAAAATGTTCGTATCTTTGGGGATTTCTTTCGAAGAACGTATTTAATTGATCGATTTGAAAATTATGAGGTTTCATTAAGTAACTGTAAAAGTATGAAAAATATTATTTTTGCATTTTAGAAATTGTCGCAATTTTGAGTTATAATAGGGTATTTGTAGCGCCTCGATGACGAGATTTGAAATTGGCGGGAACTGTAGATCCTCCCCTATTTGACCAAAACAGAAATAGGATATAGTTAGTCGATGAATCTTTAGAAATATGAAAAAGTTGGAAATTGCTAAACCGTGGCCACTTTGAAGGAAAATTCTTTTCTTCGTTTCTTTGAAGAAACCTTCCAATCGTAGTGCTACACGTGAACATTTCACACTTTTCAATATCACTAAATCAGAATATAACGTATATTTCATATTCCCAGTACCTAACCTCAAACTTACATGTCTCTAAGCTCGAGCAGAAAGACCGGTGCTAATCTATTCGCTGATCATCCACGTTCTTCAGCAATTGTAGAATGATCAAGGGATAGTGCAACCGTCGCTAGGGACATTGAGTCAATATATTGGGTTGGCAACTAAGTGATTGCGGATTTTGTCAATAGATGGCTTTTGAGTCAATATATTGGGTTGGCAACTAAGTGATTGCGGATTTTGTCAATAGATGGCTTTTGAGTGAATATATTGGGTTGGCAACTAAGTGATTGCGGATTTTGTCAATAGATGGCTTTTGCACATTCTTTTGTTTTGTCAACGTGTTCAAGGCACCTAACTTATATTGTTTTCTTGTTGTTTGGACTTCCGCCTTTAATTTAGTTGAAAAATTGTATCGATTAGTTATTTAGTTTCGTTTTTATCCCAATTTAAAAATGGAAGAACAAGACGCGCATTTCGGACATATTTTATTGTTTTATTTCCGAAAAGGCAAGAACGCATCGCAAGCACGCAAGAAGTTATGTGCCGTAAATGGGAATGAAGCCTTGAAAGAAAGACAGTGTCAAAATTGGTTTGCCAAATTTCATTCTGGTGATTTTTCACTGAAAAATGCGCAACAATCTGGCCGTCCAGTTGAAGTTGATGAGACCCATATCGAGGCCATTATCGATTCAGATCGTCATAGCACAACACGTGAGATTGCAGAGAAGCTCAATGTATCGCGTACATGCATTAAAAAAAAAATTAAAACGGCTTGGCTGTGTCAAGAAACTCGATCAGCTTAAGGAAATTCATTTGACGCGACGCATTAGCATCTGCGATTCGCTCCTGAAACGCAACGAAATTGATCGATTTCTGAAACGACTGATAACTGGCGACGAAAAGTGGATAGTTTATAACAACGTTAATCGAAAAAGATCGTGGGTGATGCAAGATGAACCAGCCTAGACGACACCAAAATCTGAGATTCGCTAAAAAATTTTCTATTTTCCTCCTTATTTAAAATCCGCAATCACTTAGTTGCCAACCTAATAGTACGAGTATAGCCATCAACACGATTTCCTTCAAACAGACGAATCAGCATGGCGGTTGTTTTCATTAGAGCAATTTGAAATCAAAGGATCAATCGATCGAAACGAGTGCATCTTTCGTCTCGATAAATCGAAGCGATCAATTATAGGCGTCTCAGCGAAATCAGGTCAACGAATAGTTAACGCAATTACGCACGGCTGTTGGTGCAGCTAGCTAATGGCATAGTTAGAGTCCTTGACACGGAGGTGTAGAAACGTTTGATTGGACGTTATACTAGCGTGGTGCGAGCCCGCAGGATGCCAAGGACGCGTCGCCCTAAGTGCATCGCCCACACGAGGCTAGCTCGCGCGCGTCGTCCTGTTTGGTCGTTTCTCGTCGTGGAAATAGCGACCTCCCGCAGGATGCCAAGGACGCGTCGCCCTAAGTGCATCGCCCACACGAGGCTAGCTCGCGCGCGCCGTCCTGTTTGGTTGTTTCTCGTCGTGGAAATAGCGACCGGGGGCAAAAACGTGCCGTCGGGGATGTCAGAGCAGAGCGAGGAAGTACGTGGAACGGGAGCGAGACGAAGATGCAACGACACGGGCAAAGAAGACTTCGAGACGAGCTGGGCGGGGCGCGTTGCACTGGAAACAAATAACCTAGGACGTCTCAATCCTGTCTAGCGGTAGACATTTTGCCCTTTCCCCGTAGTCTCGCGATCGTTCATCCCCTGTATTCCGTTGCGTGCACACGATATATCCAGGCCGGGCAACATCGACGAAAGGTCGAAATCGCTGTAAATTATTGCTCGGTGGACATGTGGCGTTTAGCCACGGATAATTGATTGCTCCTAGCTAGGACCTGGTGAGAAGAGAAGATGCTCTGCACGGGCTCACCCTCGGGGTATAAATTATAATTGAATTAGCCTGAGCTCTTAATTAGTCGGTTCGGGAGGACCCTCGACCTGTTCAGACGACGCACGCACAATTACATTTCGCTCCGGTGGTCGCGGTTCCTTTCTCTCGTCTTTTCTTCTTCCTACTTCCTCTCCCGCAGTCCAGCTTCGTTTTTTCCTCCGCTTTGTCTGTGTCGTATGAGTTACCTGCCTCCCGCTCGCCTCCTGCGAGCTAATTTACAACGGGGGCGTCGCTATTGCGTGTCTGACGCACGTCTCTCCACCTTTTTCCTCCTTTTTCTCTCCTTTCTCACCTTCCGCGCGCCCCTCCGCGGGCCCGTTCTTTGTTTTCGCTGTCGTCCAACGATCGCCTTTATCCGCCGAGTCGCACGCGTTCCCGGCCATTTTTCTAGCGCGACTGCAGCGCCACTTTTTCGACCGACGCGCCCTCACCTTCTCGCGCACTTGCGGTTTCCTGCGTTCGCGTCTTTGCCGCTCCTTTGCACCCATTAGCGAGAGCCTGGATTTGTCCTCGATGACAGTCAAACTGTGATGACACGCTTCCACGATCCTTCGCGTTTCACCGATACGCTGATATATAATAATAATAGCGGTGAGCAGATTCATTTTATGGGAACTAGAATCTAGGGACTTTTGCTGGACCAAGGCTGATACCAAAGATTGCACGCCGCAAAGGAAACGATAGAACTGAAGACTAGAATAAGAACAAGGATGATTGTTTAATCTCGTGCGAAGTGCAATAGATGAACAAATTAATATAACATAAACAAATTAACATAAAACCAGCAAATATTCATCACCAGAAAAGAATCACTATTAGATATCTGTGTGAGTAAATGGATAAACTAGTAAGAAGATTTATTTAATACAATAACAGTACAACATAAATTATAACTACAGGTGACCCTCCTATAACACGGCAGATAGGTTCCTAGAAAATTCTGTGTTGTATGAAACCGTGTTGTAGGAGACCCAGAGCCAGTACGAAAAGGGGGGTTACGTTTCGAACACTCACTAAAAACAAATTTCTTTTTTATTTCTACATAAACAACTTAATTTTTATTAAAATATAAACGTATGTACAACACAAAACAAAAAAAAAAACAAAAATATTATTTTAATTTAATAAATTTCTTCGTCGTCACTGCTCGTATAGAAGTATAGTGTTGTACAAAGGTTTTCGCAATTTTCTTATCGTGTTAGAGCGAAACCGTGTTGTAGGAGGGCTACCTGTAAATCTAGTAAAATAAATTCGCTTCACACACAACGTCTATATGGCTGTACTCAGCACCGTGTTGTCAGTTACTAATATCTCGAGAGATAATGCATCTGTCTTTTGTCATTCTAGTATTGCTATAGAATTTCATTCATCAGTGAACAGATTATTCCAACGACTACAGTTCTCTGTTGGTGGATGTACTAAGTACTGCCAATTGTAAATATCTCTAGCCATAACTGATCTATAATGACTGTCATTCACCTACTGATTGTTTTCTCACCACTCTCTGTCATTCTCGTCGCACAAACATTCCTCACATTTATTCCACACATTCTATGACAACCACAATTTGAAGTTAAATTTAATCAGAAATGTATTTCGTTGCTCGTTATTGCTCATGATCGTCTCCTATGGGAACGAGGTTTGTCCTTGCATCCTGGTTTCTCGTCCCTGTTGTACCTCTGGTTATTCCGAGAACAGAGTATCCTTTTTATTCCCATATGCTCACACTTGGTTATCCAGGAACAGCGTGTCCTTTTTATTCTCACATTCTTACACTTGGTCATTCTGGAATAGTCTGTCATTCTAATTTCCATATTCTTACACTTCGCATCTTGGAGCAGTCTGTCCTTCTCATTTCCACATCCTGGCATAAAATTACAGCATTTAACGAAAGAAAATTAAAGATAGAATTATAAAGAAAGATAATTATGTAAGTTCCTTCGGAACTTTTTGACCATAAACAGAAGTGTACCGAAAATGGCAAATAGAAAATAGAACATTGACTTGGAATAATACCAAATAATCGGTTTGAGAGAAAAATTAGCGTAGTCAAATTCGTATCAACAAAGCAATAACGCGTAAATTTCTAATTATTAGGTTGTCCCATAAGTGTCTTCCTTTTTCTTTTATTCGAAATCAGCAGACGATATTTGTTGTTCAAGGTTGATTTGCTGTGTTATATATGAACCGTTTTGCTCTATTACCTTCTTCCATCTCTCAGGAAGCCTCATTATGCCCTCTTTCCAAAATCGTTGAGACTTACTTGCAAAATTGACGAGGTCCGTATCCGTCGTTGCTGGGCGGCCGCTGCGGTCTTCATCTTTCGAATCAAAATTGCCAGCTCTAAATTTCTTAAACCAATTGCGTACGGTTCTAATAGTCGTAGTACCACTCCCATAAACGGTGCAAATCTCGTCTGCAGTGTCCCTTGCACTGCTACCATTTTTAAAGCAATAAAGAATAACATGCCGCAAATGCTTCTTTCGGCTATCCATATCGAACGGCGTAGAAAAAGATTTTAAAAGAGACTGTCACCAACGAAACGTACTTTGAAAGAGCTGTGAGACGACTGAAATCGATGCCATAAACGGACAATAGATAAGTCTGCATGTTAACAAACATAGCCGGCTCGAGGACATACATAGCGTGGCGCTGAAAAAACTTATAGGACACCCTAATAAAAGCTGTCAAATGATGATTCGAGCCATGACAGGTCGAAAGTCCCTCGAGTCTGCGAGAAGCGGGGTACGGATAAACAGTATGGTTGGAAACGGACGTAAATAGACGTGGAAAGAGGTTGTAGAAAAATGGAGGAAGGCAGGAAGGAGCTTGCGTCATCGATGACTCTCCTACTAAAACCGCGAGTGCACAATCGGTAAGGCATGCAATTAATGCGATATCGATCCGAATCGCGTTACACAGCCAGCGAGCGCGGTTGCCATTACGTTGGCAATCTCTTTTCCAACTCGAGTTCGAGCCCGATCGTAACTCCGCCTTTTATCGGAGGAGCTTCGTTTCCGCCGGCGCGTGCAAAACAAACGGCGAGTCTCCTCCGCAACCCTTTTCCCCTCTCTCCTTTTCTTTCTTCCTTTCCCACACCCCCGTCGTAGGACCCGCGCCGTCGTCGTCGTCGTCGTCGTCGTCCCCGTGGATCTCCTTTTCCCTCCATTTTTATTTTCTCCCTCGTCCTTTCGTTTACCCGCTGCAGTTGCCACGACGTATCTACTTTCCACGCTCGTAAACCAGACGTTTATTATCGCGCGTGTCTCGCGATAAGCGTCGTCCTCTCTTCGTACTAGTTCTTCCCAGTGCCCCGTTGTCCGCGTGCACCACGCCAGAACAAGGAGTTCCATTCCTGAAACTTCCGTTTTGCGCGCGTGCTCGTGCCCCGGGTACTCCCCGCTGCGCGACAACTCGCACAATGTGACATCATAAACGTTGTTATCGTCCGTACCGAGACTGCTGATGTCGTCAAAACATCCTTCCTCGCTTGACACCAATTCCACCACGTAATGGGATTTATGGACAACGTCGCCGTTGTTTTTCGCCCTCTGCATGTATTAATTGTCGATGATAATGGGGTGGTTATGCGCGAGTTCGTTGCTGCTCCTGGGGGATGTAGGGCAGAGTTTCTGGGGGCGAATCGGGGGTCGTGAAAATTTTAGTAATCGTAAATCTGTTTTTGCCCCGATGCTCAACCTACCGTGGCCTGAATGACCGTTTTTGAAACTTTCGTTGGAAATTTCGCGGTCGATGTTATTGTCTTAGTCACTAAGAAGTTCGCGGTTTTTCTTGTTGGATATACGTATGTACGTGTAATCGATCTTTCAATGTCTACTTTTTCATTCACCGATCATTTGACCGTGGTTGGTTTAGCGTTAACCAACTTGAAGATTTATTTGTTGTGAAGATGCAATTTGTAGCTCTTCTTAGATTTTTATGAGTCACTGATACTCTTTAGGCTGAAATTAAAAAAAGAAAATGGGGAATTTACGTGAGAAACGAAGGAATAGAATAATTTTATTTCGATTTTCTTAATATAATTATCATCATTCATTATTTAAGTTATAGAGTCACCTCTCGAGTGCACAGGGTTAATAATAATAGTACACGTTTAGTTTCTTCCTTCGAATTCTTTGGAATTAAAAAAGTTAGAAGAGTTTTTAATTAATGTTACCTTTTTATTAATATTATCTTATATATGAAGAAATTTGATCTATCTCGCACTATTGTAGAAATATATTTCAAGAAACGAAAGAAGCACTGAAAATACGATTGTTAATATCGCCATTTATTTTAAATTAAAATAAATTCGTATCACATACCGTATATTATAATAAAATTAATATAACAATTATAATATATTCTGTTGAAAATATATAAAGAATATAACTATCAAACCAAAAGTACAAATATACACTTTTTGACTTGACGAAAGTAACAAAAATCGAATGAGCAGGATGAAAGAAACACCCTGTATATCTATATATTGCAATATATTATACTATTTATATATGGGTATAATTTATATACATATTAACACGTTGACTGCCACAGTGATTATTAGTAACCAGCGATACTAATTTAAAAAATGTATGATATTTGTTTTATTTTAGCCATATTTTCTTTTAATAATTTGAGCAACGTAAATAAATAAAGAACTTTGAGTAATTAATTAATCGTTATATTGTAAGAAAAATCAAAATTTCATCCTGCCACCATTTTAAAAATGCGTTGCAGTGAACGTGTTAATAAATTAACATAAATAAATAATATATGCTATAATAAAAAGAAAAGAAAATTATATCTACTTCATCTGAAGACATCTCGAATGAACCGTTTCAAAAAATAGCTTACCTTTAATTAAATTTCCCTACCAAATTTGCCCCTCTGCGACATACCCGAATCCGTGCAAAACGCAAACGCAGGATTTCACCACGAAAAGCGAAAACACAGCGCGAAGGAGCCCCAACCCACACGATCCGCGATTCGGGAACGTAGCGTTATAAATAAACGAATCAACATTCGTCCTTTAGCAGTTTCCATAATTCTCCGTTTCGTCAGAACGGCTCTCTCCATTCTAATTTTACCGCGCACGCGCGCGGGATGTCGCCTGTCCTTAGGCTAGGCCCTCTGGAAATTCGGCTCGTTAATTCAGTCTGGTAGACACGCGACCGCGGATAATTAATTTCTAGTTTCATCGAGATCGCATCGGGCCGCACGTAGCGCCAGCCGCGTTTACCATATAGCTAGGAAACGATGACCGGTCCTAAGGTCGTACGTCTTGCCCCTTCTTTTTTCCCGGTCGAACGGCGGCGCTGGAGTGGGGGGTCCGCGCGAGGCTCTTCCTTTTTCGTCGGTCCAATAACGGAGTAAGCGGAGCCCGCTGAGGTTGCGGAGAAGGGAGAAAGGGTGTCCCACGGCTAAGAATAGCAGGCGGTAGCCGTTCGGCCGATGCAAATTCGAGCCCGAAAACATTCACGATGTATAATTCATCGCGCGGACTGGCTGGCGTCTGCCTACACGCGATACTACGCGTGCTCTCGTGACAATGACACAATGTTTGCGGTTATCGGAGGGTGTGTACCGATACGCTCGTACAACTGCCGGTGTGTGTATCTGGCATGTAACACGCGAAAGCTCTGGCTAAGCTCGAACGTGTACGTACAAATTTGTCGCCACGGTGCGCCTGGCTTTTCGAATTAGAGCGTGCCTAATGGATACTCGCGAGAAGGGCTGCTCAGAATTTCGTTTGCATTTTGGCTTCGCTGTTTTTGCCAGTTTTTAACCACATTCTGCTGTTTTTGTCGTTGTACAATTGTAACAGCTATGGCAGTTTATTTCTTTAGATATTAAGTGAATTGTTTAATTGGTTATTAACCCTTTGCACTCGAGAGGTGAACTTTAGTCACAATTTCATAAAATTTGGAAGATCGATATTAATATACCAAATTTAATGTAACGTAACAGTGTGCTAGGCATCGAAATCAAATAATTCTACAATTCTATTATTATACGATTCTTTATTTACTGCTCAAAAAAGTATCGTCAGTTTTTTAGTA
>NW_016908695.1:153908-158915 GCF_001483705.2 Eufriesea mexicana | reverse complement strand
GAATCTCAGATTTTGGTGTCGTCTGGGCTGGTTCATCTTGCATCACCCACGATCTTTTCCGATTAACGTTGTTATAAACTATCCACTTTTCGTCGCCAGTTATCAGTCGTTTCAGAAATCGATCAATTTCGTTGCGTTTCAGAAGCGAATCGCAGATGCTAATGCGTCGCGTCAAATGAATTTCCTTAAGCTGATCGAGTTTCTTGACACAACCAAGCCGTTTTAATTTTTTTTTTAATGCATGTACGCGATACATTGAGCTTCTCTGCAATCTCACGTGTCGTGCTATGACGATCTGAATCGATAATGGCCTCGATATGGGTCTCATCAACTTCAACTGGACGGCCAGATTGTTGCGCATTTTTCAGTGAAAAATCACCAGAATGAAATTTGGCAAACCAATTTTAACACTGTCTTTCTTTCAAGGCTTCATTCCCATTTGCGGCACATAACTTCTTGCGTGCTTGCGATGCGTTCTTGCCTTTTCGGAAATAAAACAATAAAATATGTCCGAAATGCGCGTCTTGTTCTTCCATTTTTAAATTGGGATAAAAACGAAACTAAATAACTAATCGATACAATTTTTCAACTAAATTAAAGTCGGAAGTCCAAACAACGAGAAAACAATATGAGTTAGGTGCCTTGAACACGTTGACAAAATAAAAGAATGTGCAAAAGCCATCTATTGACAAAATCCACAATCACTTAGTTGCCAACCCAATAGCTTCAAACAGCGTCTTCGTGCCAAATGACGTCAAAAATGGATCATCGTTGATCAATTATCAAATTCCCATTGAACACTGCCAATCTTTCAGGTCACAACTGTTTACTAATTAATACTGGCTTTATAAATATCCGATTATACTTGAATCTTCAGTTCTTCAGGGAAATGTTACATAACGAATGTATGAAAATCTTAGACACGAAATTACCTTGACATCTCCGTGGAATAGGTCAGGGAACAATTACAAAGTGGCGAGGATCGAGCCAGTCGCAGCGGTAGAGCCGCCATTAACGACTTGCGCAATTTCCTTTATTCCCATCTAATATCTCGTCGGATGTTCCTTTCGAAAAGGACGTATTCGCAAATTCGTCGACAGTGCAAGAAAGATTGGAAGATAGAGCGTTTTAGCGAACCAATCGCGGACTCTAATGGCTTAAGTTTGCTGCGCCGCGGGGGCTTCCGAGGAGAAGAAAAGGACCGTGGGAGGGTGGGATCCGATCGAAGCCTGAAACGAGACGGTGCTCGCGAGTTTGAAGATGACGATGAACCGCCTTTGGAATCCCGGTGCCGATCGTTGAACCTGAACAAACGGAGCAATCGACGATACGGCTCGTAAAGTCGTAAAAACAAAAGTACCTCGACTGAACGGCTCCCGGTATTTGTGTAGGTACCTAGTTTGCACACTGGCTTGATAGAATGCGAGGGACACAGAGTCAGGTTCACGAACGTTGGGAAAAATTCACGCGATTGCAAGCTCTTCGAAAAACCGCGCGCGTGGACTGCGCTAGTCAAAATACCTCCATTTTACTCGAGATCAACGTGACGTACTTGTCCCGGATGTTGCGTCACGGACAATATGTCTGCATGTGTATCCGGTTCGCGTGTACACGTTCGTCGAATATTTTATTATCGTGAATTTGTATGATGTCACGTCGAGTATTAATTTGGAGTATATTATAGCTCTAGCTAAGTTGTTGCTTTTTGATAAATTTAATTTTTAATGATTATTTAAAAATTAAATTAAATTGAGTAATATAATAATTAAATGTTAATGGTTTCTATTAACAATTATTAATCATTTCGAATAATTTCATAATTAATTTTCCGTGATTTTTATCCATAGTTACTAATAATTTTTAGTAATTTGGTAATTGATTCTTTATGACTTTTCTCGATCAATGATAGTAATTTATAATAATTTAGTAATTAATGCTAAATTTACCATGACTGGTTAAATGGTCAATGGGTTTTGGATAATATAATAATTAAATATCAATGGTTTTTATTAATAATTATTAATAATTTTTAGTAATTTGGTAATTGGTTCTTTATAACATTTCTCGATCAATAATAATAATTTATAATAATTTAGTAATTAATGCTAAATTTACCACGACTGGTTAAATGGTCTATGGATTTTTGATAATATAATAATTAAGTTTTAATGGTCTTTATTAACAATTATTAATAATTTAATAATTAATCTTCCGCGATTTTTATCCATAATTACTAATAATTTTTAGCAATTTGGTAATTGGTTCTTCATGACTTTTCTCGATCAACAATAGTAATTTATAATAATTTAGTAATTAATGCTAAATTTACCACGACCGGTTAAATGGCCGATGGGTAAAAAAGGAAGAAAGGAGAATCTTAAAAATAATGGAATAAGAGGAAATATAAAATAATTAATTAATTTCTATATTAAAAGAAGAATCACGTAGTTAATTGACTAAAGTGATAACATTGAATATAGAATTTTAAATTATAAGTTTAAAAATGGTTATTTGAGCCGTGGTAGGATTAGTGTTAATCCTCCACGATTCTTATTAACCCTTTACACTCGAGATCTTTATTTGATAAAATTTTGAAGATCGATAATATTAATTAATATGTCAAATTTAATATAATGTAACGGTGTACGAGCTATCTAAATCAAATAATTCTACATATTAATTATTACACGATTTCTTATGTGCTGTTTAAAAAACTATCGTCTCTTTATAGTAAAAAATCTTGGAACTCTTACTTTTCTTTAGCCAAAAAATCGTGGAGTGCAAAGGGTTAATAGTTTGTTAATAATTTTTAGTAATTTATACTAATTCAATACGTAATTTTTAATCATTTAGTAACTACTTCTTAACTATTTTTCTTAATTATTATTCTCGGCGAATTCAAATATTTTTAACAAAGAAAGAGAACCAAATTTTTAGAAAATAAAATATTGCGTCGTATTTATCATACTACTTGCTTCATTAAAAAATTTATATGGAAATTTTAATCTACAAATTCTAATTTTAATTAATTCTTAGTCATTTTTCAAATAATTGTGTGCGATAGTTGATAATTTAATAATATTTCTTACCAATCATTCGTAGAAAATTGAAACATCCTTAACGAAAAAGACTCGAATATCTTTCAAATAAGATATCTTACAACATAGCATATATCACCTTGTTTACTTCATTTTGGAATTTAAAGGACAACCACAGTCTGGAAATAATAAATAAATTCGAAGTTGATATTTTAATTCCGAAGCTTCAGATTAAATTAACGTTCAAGCTTACACGTGTTCCAGGTTCGTTACATAAAGGTCGTTTAATAATCATATTACTTAACGACCCTTCATAAACTCCACAAGCGTATTCCACGTGGCATAATTTTAACGTTTCATAAAATCATTTTAAAAAGTTATCATTACGCGTTCGCGATAAATATATTTTTATTATTATTCGCACAATTAACATTACCACGAACAGGTTTCGTGGCACGTAACCCGGCCGTTTGCATAAGAACTTTCAGATCACAATTTCCATCGTACAATGTGTAACGGCGGAGCCACCGGAGAAAGTGGCGAAGTCTGGCTAGCGTGTCTGACTAGTGCGTCCGTTATCTACTTGTACACGTTTTCGAACGGTGGTCTGCAAGTGATGCAAAACAACGATTCGATAATTTCGCGCGTGACATACGAGGTAACGTTTTAGACGCGTCTTCTTAATGAACTCGACAAATTTTGCCCGAAATCGACAAATTTGTTCGTTCGAAGAAATTCGTCCGTTTCGATGCACGGACCAGCTATTTTTCTTCCGAATGAATTTTTTTTTCCCCGCATTTATGTCTCCTTATTTACGTGGGATTTCCATTACGATGACGACGATAGTGTCTCAATTAGCAAGTACCAAAGTCTCTTTACCGATGCTTTCAAGAGGCTCGATCTTCGAGTATTTTTGACATAACATAAAGGAATCGATAAGATGACATCGAGACATCGCGTTTTAGCACGTTTTTTTTTTTCTCATCGGAAATGAATAAATAAGAATTGAGATAGGGAAAAAAAATTGTGAAATCTATTCGGAGAATTTGGGAAATCGAGGGACGTCTTCGATAGTGGAAATATTTTGTCATTCGAATCGGTTGTTTGGAGTTCGATGGGTTTTTTTCGTTATGGGAGGAAGAAAGTTTCGGATGGGATACCCTCGGGGAATAAAGGTTTGTTCGCGACTCGAGAAAAAGGAACCAAAAGGGTTGTTTTCCTGTTTCGACTGCCCACGCATTCGGCGGCTACCAAGGCTAATTAAGAAGTAAATTGGACCACCAACATCGTTTACTAATTCGTCCTCTGATATACGGATCACACGGAGGATGACAACACCTTTTTATATGTGAGCCGCTCATTTGCCAAATTGACGAGTAGAAATTTATTTTAAATATACAGAATTAAGCATCATACGAGTACGTTGATATTAAAATTTTAAAAGATTCAATAAATAGAGTTGTCCTCTTTATATGCAGTGATTAATTATAATATGGATACTAATCGTTTTTTATAGAGAAATTCATAATTTTATTCATTTAAATAATTATTACGTAGAGAAAAATATGTATTATTATTATTATTATTATTATTATCATTGGCTATATTATATTAATATATTTGAAATAATAACATTAATAACAAATTCATAATTTACGGAAGTTTAAATAACGTTTGACGATTACGATTCTATGTATTCATACATAGAATCAACACCTTCTTATATATGATCCGCTCATTTGTCGAATTGACAAGTAGAAATTTATTTTAAATATACAGAACTAAGCGTCATACCAGTACTTTGATATTAAAATTTTAAAAGATTCAAAGAATAGAGTTGTTTTTTTTATATGTAGTAATTAATTATAATATGGATACTAATCTGTTTTTATAGAGAAATTCATAATTTTCTTCATTTAAATAATTATTACGTAGAGAAAAATACATATTATTATTATTATTATTATTA
>NW_016908695.1:107520-153805 GCF_001483705.2 Eufriesea mexicana | reverse complement strand
AAAATATTATATATTATATTAATATTATTATTATTATATTATCACACGTCTACACTTTATTACATATTTATATAAACATTTTTCTTTTTTTAATTATATACAGACACTAACAAATTTTGCTTTTTAGATAATTATTATCTACAGAAAAACTCGGAATTATTGTTATCATTCATTATATTTTATCAAAATATTTTAGAAGCAATTAAAAATACATAATTTTGGAGTCACTGTTATCATTGATTATATTTTGTCAAAATATTTTAGAAGGAATTAAAAATATGTAATTTTGGAGTCGTGAAGTAATACTTGATAAATTTTATTTAATCAAAAGAATTTATTCAAAAAATTATTTCTATATCTATGTTTTAATTTATCGTTTATTTTCTTTATTATATATATTCGGTTACACATTTCGTGTAATAAAAGTAATCGAATATCTCGAGCATGTAGCATTAAAAACATGGATATCGTATCCAGTATATTTTATATTCGTTACGTTCAGCGATAGTGTTCGATGCAATAAAGATGCCACCTGTTCCGATATGACTATTATTTATAAAATTATGGCAATATTATGCCAGACCACCTAGACGCGGTTAAATCATCCTTCGACTATCGGCGCTATCAGCGCTAATTAGCAACAGTGGATACCTCCAATTGGATACCGTGTTCTCGGTGCCTGTGTTTCCTGATTGGATATCACTCGGCCATGACGAAGTCCCTCCTGCTTCGAGAGAGGACCGTTCGCTTCGCGCGTACGTACAGCCCGTCTCTGAACTGGTTCCGCTCTAAGAGCAGCCGTCCAATTTCTCTCTTTTCCCCTCTCTTGCCTTGTCGCTATCATTACTCAGTGCAAATCGCTGGCTAATTACATCTAAAATGCTTCGTACAAATTGCCGATGCAGGGGAAACGATCAAAGGTGAGGAACGGTAGCAGACCCTTGCCGACATGAGCTACGACTTGGTCACGTGAGTGATGGATAGATGTCAGAAGACTGGATTAATATCTGCGTAATCTTGAATATTAATCGGAATATGCATATTGATTAATACGTTTTGTGCTGCGAGAATATGCAAAGAGTCGAGGTAATTTTAATGGAAACTCGAGTAGGGGAATTATTGGGTTGCAGAAAAATTGGAATAAGCTTGGATTATTATTATTGCAGTATATTTTGCGAGTACATAAAAGAATTTTTGTCTGTAAAAATTATTTGTAGAATTTTTACAGAATATGCAAAGAGTCGAGGTAATTTTAATGGAAACTCGAGTAAGGGAATTATTAGGTTGTAGAAAAATTAGAATAAGCTTGGATTATTATTATTGCAGTATATTTTGCGAGTACATAAAAGAATTTTTGTCTGTGAAAATTATTTGTAGAATTTTTACAGAATATGCAAAGAGTCGAGGTAATTTTAATGGAAACTCGAGTAGGGGAATTATTGGGTTGCAGAAAAATTGGAATAAGCTTGGATTATTATTGTTGCAGTATATTTTGTCGAGTACACGAAAGAATTTTTATCTGTAAAAATTATTTGTAGAATTTTTACAGAATATGCAAAGAGTCGAGGTAATTTTAATGGAAACTCGAGTAGGGGAATTATTGGGTTGCAGAAAAATTGGAATAAGCTTGGATTATTATTGTTGCAGTATATTTTGTCGAGTACACGAAAGAATTTTTATCTGTAAAAATTATTTGTAGAATTTTTACAGAATATGCAAAGAGTCGAGGTAATTTTAATGGAAACTCGAGTAGGGGAATTATTGGGTTGCAGAAAAATTGGAATAAGCTTGGATTATTATTGTTGCAATATATTTTGTCCAGTACGCGAAAGAATTTTTATCTGTAAAAATTATTTGTAGAATTTTAACAGAATATGCAAAGAGTCGAGGTAATTTTAGTGGAAACTCTAGTAGGGGAATTATTGGGTTGCAGAAAAATTGGAATAAGCTTGGATTATTATTATTGCAATATATTTTGTCCAGTACACGAAAGAATTTTTATCTGTAAAAATTATTTGTGGAATTTTAACAGAAAAATGAAAAATTACAATTAAATATTAGGTTATGAGACGTTAGATGCAGACTTAAATTATAATTTATTGTATTACACGAATATATAAAATATAATAATGATTATTAGAATCTGGGTCTTCTTTCACTGTATTTCTGTTGGAAAAATACTATGAAAGGTTATGACGAAATTTTAAGGAAAAGTAAAAAATTTACAGTAAAATAATAGGTTATGGAAAATAACTATGTATCTAAATTATTACTACTTTGGTCTTTTTTGAGTATATTTTGTTAGAAAAATGAGTACAGGAATTTTCTTCTCTTAGGTCATCGATGAATCACGAAGCACGAAATGTGTTAATGGTATTCTTGACCGATTGATTTTTAATTTTAACTTTAGAAATACCAATTTATAATATATACCTAAATACAGTACACATATATAATATTGATTAAAATGGTAATAACTAAAATAAAAATAACTAAACCTACATAATTCCATTTTCATCATAATTAAAATCAACACTAATTTTACCAAAAGCGTTTGCAATCATTTTGCAGTCATCTTGTCTGTTGTGGTAATTTTAGTATTAACTGTGTTAGGTTCGCCATTGCTTCGCGATTCTTGATTATCCATGGTCACAAAAATATAAAACATACATCAATCGACGTGAGAAATTGTAGGAATAATTACAATATTTAATAAAACAATTTTAAAAAATTTTAATTCCTGATTAACTCATACAAAAGAAAGAATTCTGTGATCATTGATAACGCTTTTCGCGTTGAAAGAGTTATCAAAATAAAAGTTCGAACATACTTAACGTCGTGTAAATCCCTTATTTGTATTGTTCCATAAATTTTGGCTTACTTCCAAATTACTTCGCCTAATTGATATCTGATGAATCCTTGCTTGAATAAAATAATGGAATAAGCAATAATTAATTAATCAATTATATCTTTCTACAAGTACTTTCATAGCAAATAACATATTGTCATTAACTAATATTATAATGTTAATGTATATAAAAATCCAAATATTTCCTCGGATTTTTATTATCTATTTATAATATAATTATACGTATAATATGTTGATTAAAATATTAAATATTTGTCTCATAAAGGTTCTCGAGTTAAAGAGGTTTGAATTCTCAAGGTTCGATGTAGTACATATGTTTGAATACATATTCGAGATCGATAGCTCTAATGTTAAATGGCTTCTCCTTCAGATACGTTTCTACCTTGATACAGTATTACATCAGTAATTTCGTTACTGCTGACAATTTAAACCATCTGCTCTTTCATTTTAGCTCTAATGTTTCTCTAAGAACCTTTCTCCATTTTGTTAAAATAATATTTAAATCCAAATACCTGTTTATTAATCCAAACTGATTAATATATCATGGAACGATCTCTTTAAATTTGTACTGACATGCTAATATTAATTATTCTTACATTGTGGAGGATTCATAGTGGTCCATCTTATGAGAGAATAAATCATTCCTAATTATGGTTTCTAATTACACGTGGCAGCAAGTGAAATTTCGAACGCATCTGAATTTCAGAAATTTTCTAAATAAATTTCGGAAATTTTCTAAATAAATTTCACAAATTTTTCTAACTAAATTTCAGAAAATTTTCTCGCACTGGCACCATCTTCGATCGAAAGATCAATGATGGCTATACAGATAACGATTATCCGATTGAGGACGTTTCTAGAAAAAGAATTAAGGGCTCACAAGCTAAAATGGCTAGTGGAGTAAATCAGAAACTTTTTCGCAATCGCACTGTTTTCGATCGAAAAGATCAATGACGGCTATAGAGATAACGATTATCCAATGAAGGAAAAGGTTCTAGAAGAAGGTCTCATAAGACAAAATGGCAGATCAAGTAGATCGTGTCAAAAGATTCAATTAAAACGATAGATGGAGACCAAACACACACGAGTATGCAAAAAGCTCTCTATTTATCTCAATTGTCCAAATGTTAACCCTTTACACTCCGAATTATTTTTCTATTTTATTACCAACAATTCCCTACTATTTTAAATACTTTGTTTGAAATTTACTTCACAGGACAATTACAACTCGACTGCTACAATACTTATTTTAAAGGATTTTGTTTACCCATTATATTAACCCTTTGCACTCGACGAATTTTTCATTACAGAAAAATAGTAATTCGAGTACTTTCTGCCATAAAATCGACGATATTTTTAAAACAGTAAATAAGAAATCGTATGCAAATTAAGACGAAGAATTATTTTACTTCGACATTCCACGCATCGTTGGGTAATTGTAAATTTGGTATATTAATTAACATCCATGTTTAGAATCTCATTAAATGGCGACTGAGAGGCGCCTCTCGAGTGCAAAGGGTTAAATACAACTCTCAAACATTTTTATAATTTATATTTGGAATTTACGTAATTCAAATAGTTACTTATTTTCTATTTTCTCGTTCGGTAAATAAAGAATCAATAAACGTCCAGTATAGAGGGATAATATTTGTTAATTACACGACTCGTTCTTAAATTATTATCAGATCGAAATATACGCATAAAGAAATTGTTTAATTTATTCCAGTGGAAATTTAAATTAAACTGGAGTAGTCGAATAATTTCAATAATATAAATATTTATTTTATATTATTTAATATAATATATTAATAAATTAATACTATTGATTATGCTAGGTGATTAAATTAAACTGGAGTAGTGGAATAATTTCAATAATATAATCACCTAGCATAATCCATAGTATTAATTTATTAATATATTATATTATATAACATATTAATTTATTAATGTATGGCTAGAATTAGAACCAGTTTCCATTCATTCGAATGTAACTCGACGTAGGAGTTCCTATGATAAGAATTCACATCGAGTTATGCTCGACAAAGGAGTGCAAAGGGTTAAGTTCAAATTTTCAGGGAATGGATCAATCGTGGATCTATTCTCTTTTTCGGAGACGTCCTCGATTGTTAATAGGTATCGCTAGCGATCGAAGAATAATATTGATGAACAACTGATAACAATACCGTATCGTAACCCTTTTCTGGGGTAAGTAAACATTCGATTATCCATATTGGTCACGTTGAGCAACGTCAGCGTCGGGTATCTGTACGATGCACGTTAAGTCATTCACGTAACGCTCCTTTTTCGGCTCCGCTCCACGCGACCGATTTCCACGAAATTCCTAAAAATGATTACACAAATTCCACCGTCCACTTTGCGAGCTTATCTCCGCGTACTCCCACGCTTCCGTTATCGGTAATTCTTAAACGCAGCTCGTTACGTCGTATGAATGCTTTTCTTAGCGCGTAAGCGATCCGAAAATAATATTCGCCGGTGTAGAGAATTTACGGCGCGTTTTCTTAACGCTTGTCCACTTCGTTACGATATACTTTACGATACTTTTTTCTTTATTTATCGTTGCTCGGTAATTGGTATAAATTTTTTTTACGATCTCTTCTCTTTTCTTGACGTACGATTTTCTTTTTTCAATAAAAATCTGACTCCATGGACTGTACGTGTAATAATATGACGGATAAATTTTAAGTGATAAATATGGGTCGTAAAAGTGAGGAAATTATCGTATGATATTTGTCGATGAGAAGTATGCGATGTTTACTTTAACTGCATTTTCAAGATATAAATGTACCGACTTGATTAATTATTCGAGTGCTAGGAAAAATTGTATTCCTTTTGACGTGACTTTTACCGTGGCTTGTCATAAAAGAGTGTGTAAAAATAATATTTAATAGCGAAATATTATATAATGTTGTTCAGTAAAATATCACTTAATATTATTAGCGTTACGTAACGTTTAAGGTCATTCTATATAATGATATGCAATATTATCCAGTAAAATTTTTGTACATAAATAAGGAGAAAAATCCTATTGAATTGCTATAGCCATTTATTTCAATAGGATTTGACATAAAAGTTCAATTTCGTTGACATTTTCGACTAATATCGTAGTGAGCTAATTTTTTCACATAAATAAGGAGAAAAGTCCTATTGAATTGCTATAGCCACTTCATTTCAATAGGATTTGATTTAAACAACATTGTCTAGTAAAATAGTATTCAATTATATTTAAAATTATTGGATAAAATAATATTCAGGGTCAATGATATTTGAGAATATTTAATGGCATTCAGCAAGATGTAATAAAATATTATTCATCAAAATTGTATTTAATATCGTGTATTAAAATAATATGCAATATTGGCAATACTCAGTAATTAATGTCCTTTGATAAATATGGTGATTATCTAGTACCATTTTGCAAAATGTTCAATGTCAAACGATAAAATATTAGTCAGTGTGCAGCACTATTCAATTCAATATATTATTTACCATAAAATAATATCCATTACCATTCATGTAAGTGTAATACATCTAATTGTAGTACCAAATACCCAATACCCATACCCAATAAAATAAAATTCAATAGCAATGGAAGTAATCGAATATCATTCAATTTCATCTATCTCACACAATAGAAACCTAAATTAAGCTTCAATTATCCACGCCAACAGCAAACCTAACCTCAAAAAATGAACATTATTTAAACTTTTAATTAATAATTCCGAATTCAATGTTATCACTTTGGTCACTTGACAGATAATTGGTCTTCTAGTATACATATAATCAATTTTTCTAATACCAGCCACGATAGAAACCTAAATTACGTACAATTATCCACGCCAATAGCAAACCTAACCTCAAAAAATGAACATTATCTAAACTTTTAATTAAAAATTCCGCATTCAATGTTATTACTTTGGTCACTTGACAGATGATTGGTCTTCTAGTATACATATAAGCAGTTTTTCTTATACCACCCACGATAGAAATCTAACCTCAAACAATGAACATTATTTAAACTTATATTAAAAATTCCACATTCAATGTTATCACTATGGTGACTTGACAGGAGATTGGTCTTCTAGTATACATATAATCAATTTTTCTAATACCACTCACGATAGAAACCTAAATTACGTACAATTATCCACGCCAACAGCAAACCTAACCTCAAAAAATGAACGTTATTTAAACTTGTAATTAAAAATTCGACATTCAGTGTTATCACTTTGGTCCCTTAACAGATGATTGGTCTTCTAGTATACATATAATCAATTTTTCTAATACCACCCACGATAGAAACTTAAATTACCTTCAATTATCCACGCTAAAAGCAAACCTAACCTCAAAAAATGAACATTATTTAAATTTTTAATTAAAAATTCGTGTTGTCACTTTGATCAATTTACAGGTGATTGATCTTCTAGCAAACATATAATCAATTCTTCGATATTTTCTCTTATTCCATTCATATTTCTCCTTTTCCATCTACCAATCAATTTGACTAGCCATGACAGGTTCGGCGTTAAAACCAAGCTCCTCAAGGCCACGTCCAATCATCCTCTATTTTCACCAACCTTCCCATCGAATCTCTCTTAGGACTCGCTAAACGCCGGTAATCGTGGCGATCGTGCATGGAATCGATAGCGAAGTTCGGTTCGTTGGCTCGGGTTGCCAGGAGAGTGCCCTAAAAGTGCACCGGCTCTTGTGCGGATTCGTCGGCTCCGAGTTTCGTATGACTAACTCGACTGAGTCATCGTCGAACGTCGAGAAGGAATATCGTAGCTTTCTCGACATTGATTTTGTCGGACAGCTATCCGCGGCTACGCGACGCCTCTGGTCGTTCGATTTCGGCACGGTTCACGCGATCGAACCGAATCGGGCCTGTCCCCCACTACTGGCCTCTGGCGGCCGCCCGTAGCGCCATCTGCCCTCGCCGATTCGTGTGAACACCTCGTGAAAGACACGTAGGACGAAGGCAAATAATGGTAACCACGGTGTTCGGCCGTTAACGGTAAAAAAATGGAAAGGCCGGGAGAAGAGCAGTTGTCTTCGTGTCGTCAGTGCGTGCGACGCTGTCCAGATAGCGCGAGGGTTCGGGGAAAAGACGGCGAGAGAGAGTTAAGTGATGGTGGGTGGGCGAGATGGTTATTTAAATGCCCATAGAGTCCATTAGAGATTACAGGTCGAACAACAAATGCCCGCGTGGATGAGCCGGAACGAACCACGATACTTGCCGAGATAAAACTTTCTTTTTACCATGACCGATGTAAACGGCTTCCACTTTGAGCCGCGAACAATGTTCCGATGATTGGCACGGTATTGTTGCTCCCGTTCACAATGACTTCGCAGTATGGCTCGCGTGATAAACAGTGTGATATCGCTGCGATCATCTGTACCGAGAGGCAAATGTTTCAGCAGATTTGGTAGGGTTCAAGGCAATGGCGGCTATTGGCGGAATTTTTCAGGGATGCTCGTGCAGACGTGAAAGGGAATCGAATGAAGTTGCGAGGTAGAATTGGGGATTATATCGAGGATTGATACTTCAGAGACTTTTTCCATGGATCTTATAGCTCTTAACCTCTTTTTTCGCTCTTTCTTCGTAGGGAATAGATGATTAGGTTGAAGACACGGATTAGGTGAAATTCTTCGAGACATGGTATTTTCTCGATTTCGTTTTGTTATTTATAACCTGAACATTTCGTGAATGGAAGGTGTAATTATGAATTATTTGTTATTCGTAAATTTTGTAGATTTATATATATCCTTGTTAACACGGGAATCATTGTGGAGTTAACTTACTACAGTCTTTCTGACTTTCGTCACTAGCGTGGAAATCAAAGTTCAATTTTCATAAGCGATCACGTGTTGAATTATGTTCACGACATTCATCGATATATCTTAAAATATTTGAAATAACTCATTCTCAATTACATTTTATCATAGTGAATTTAATATAATTTTAATATATAATAATATTAATAATAATATAATAATTTTACCTATCTTGATCAAGAAAGAGGTCCTTTTTTCTTTTTAAATTATAACTTATTTCATGTTAATCCTATTGTGTGCTTTTTCACTATTATTCATATTAGGTATTTGCTGTTTTTCTTTGGATTATGAGAATGTTTCTCATTTTACATATCTTTTATCAGCTTTTAAGACTGTAAAGCGAAGTAGAAAAGAAGTTTATTTCAATTAATGTAATTTACATATTTCTTGTTGCCATTCATTGAAAATAAAAATCATTTTTGGCATAATTTATTTTAATATCATAAAAATTATACAATTGGTGTACCTATACCAATATTCGAATATTTACATTTGTTTACTATATTTAATATAGAAAGTAAAATATGACGAATAACTTGTAAACAATATTTACAGTACGTTCGTTAATTGAAAAATATGAAATAATACGTGTTAATATGACTTTCGCAGTTGTGGTGGCCTTAAGACGACTTTCTATTTAACACACTAGCGCCACCACGGTCCTATTACTCACTCGTAACTATCCCCGAGTTTACTGATATAATCTCGACATCCTTACTATATATACCATATTGTTTTAAACACTTTATTCTAACGTAAATATCTCAATTCTTGTTAAACATTGCAAATATAAATCTTCGAATACTATAATCATATATTTGATCTCTAGAAAATTTCTATCGACTTTTTGACGAACATTGGTCCTCGCGAATTTGAATTCTCTTATTTCATCTTTCTGATTTCTCTCGCCCTATATTTTAAATTTTATATTTAAAACTGAAATGAAGATAATAAAAAGTATTTTAATTTATAAGCACAGCCACGCTGTTCGTAACACAGTTATTTCCAAGGAATAGCATCTAATGTGCCTCGTGACAAATGCAGCCTTGATGAATGCTAATTAGTCGCTGCCAATGCTAAGCAGCTAATCAAATGTAAAACTGTATGAAACTGTGATTCAATTGTAAATAACGATATTTCCATTCTTCTCTGCAGCACATTGCTGGTATACCTGAAGCACTGGAAGTGCAAACAGCCAAGTTGTCCTGTTCGTTCCTTTCTCTGTCCACTGTCACACGAGCAGATTAATTCGTTTAGAAGCGAGTCCACCTTCCCCGAGATAAGAAGGAGTAACGTATCAAGGAATACTTTCGAAACGTTCTACGTGATCCTCGGGGTAAACAATGGGGTCGATGGACGAGATGAATCGCGTTTACCTCGGGACACATTATTCCCTCTCGTTCCATTCGCGTGTATAAATCAGTGGACCACTTAGCCCGCTAACGATTTTCGTATAATTTTAGATCTTTCTCTGTAAATACCCCGGAGTGCCAACACAAAGAAAACTGGCCCGAAGCTAATGAAAGAGAAACATATCCGCGAAAATATGACGGCGTTTACTGGAATTAATACTTGACGCTTCGCTCTTGCACTTTTCATCCACTCGGCTCGCTTTCGTAGTTACAAGCTTGGAATGCGCGTTAATCTCCGGTACTTTCGTTCCTCGAATGGCTACCTGTTATGCATTGTGCGTCGTTAAAAGGAATGGAAGGTGTCAGAGAGGAAAGCGGAATTCGAGGAAGGAATTTTTAGGGGAATCAGTGTGAATTTAATTAGATACTTTCGGAATCGTAGAGATTAGAATCGGCCTCGACGTAATACTCCGGTAGAATTGTTTACGGGACGTAAAAGGAAATTGAAATTAAATTTGTGCTCGTGTGTACTTACATTATTCGTATAAAAAGTTTTAGAGGAATGAAAAATGAATTTTAGGAGAATTAATGCGAGTTTCATTAAATTCCTTGGATTCATAGAGATTATTATTGTTTTCAAAATAATACAAGTTTAACCTAATTTCTGAAAGAAAATTGGAATTAAATTTGTACTTGTGTGTACCTGTATTATTCACGTGAAAAGTTTTAGAGAGGGATGAGGAATGAATTTTAGGAGAATTGAAACAAGTTTCATTAAATTTTTTGATTTTATATAAGCTATTATTGTTCTCAAAATAATACAAGTTTTACCTAATCTCTGAAAGAAAATTGGAATTAAATTTGTACTCGTGTGTACTTACATTATTCGTATGAAAAGTTTTAGAGAGGGATGAAAAATGAATTTTAGGAGAATTAATGCGAGTTTCATTAAATTCCTTGGATTCATACAGATTATTATTATTCTCAAAATAATACGTGTCTAGCCTAATTTCTAAGAGAAAAATTAAATTAAATATATACTTACATTATATAACCTTTTTCCTTATTTTATTATCAAAAATGATGGACAATATTAAAGATAAAAGAGAAATTCGAAAAAGTAATTTTTAGAAAATTAATGCGAATTTAATTAAATTCCTTTGGATTCGTATAAATTATAGACATTAAAATAATAAATAGAAATTTGGTAAAATTATTTGTCGAATTGAGATAAAATTTTAATTAAATTTTTATTCCTACATTTACATTTACATTATTCAATTACATTTTTATATTATTGAAAGAAACGAAAGGTGTTAGAGTGTCAAGAGAAACGAAGTTCCTAGTAGAATTAATGTGAGTTTAATTAAAGTTTTCTTAGATTCAAAGAAATTACTATTATTATTACTAATTTACCACTTCAATGGAATTATGTGCGTAATATGAAAAGCAATTAAAATTAAATTTGCACTCGCATGTACTTGCTTTGTCCAAATCTTTTCCTTTTTAATAAATACTTTAACATTTAACAAGAAGTTTATCTAACATACATTTGAAACGAAACAATTACTATATCTAGAAGAATTAGGTAATGTACTAGATAAGCCGACTACATTCCTCCAGATTTTTAGAGATTACTATTATCATCGAAATACCAGTATTCTTTACATTATTACCAAAATAATAATTACAAGTGTACAGAACTATGTTATGTAATATAAAAGATAATCGAAACTAAATTTAAATTAATTAGCAATTATACGTTCATTCGAGCTAAACCAATCGCTATAACTATAAAAAGAGAGAAATTAAATTTTCAATTAAAATGGCGAATAATTTTAATTACAGTACTCTACTTTAATTATCACTTAATAACGAGTTTACTTCCATTACGGATATTAATTTTCGCTCGTTGCGGATAATATGAATGAAACGAGCGAACACGTACTCACTACGCGTTCAACGCGCACATGACGCATACGCGAATATAAGTATCGACAAATGTGGTTAATTAGACGTAGTGAATGATCGCAATTGTTTAATATCGACATGTATTTACGTGCTTTAATCGTTGACGTCACTCTCCGGCGCGACGTTTCGTGCCCTTTTGTCGCAATCGTAGATGAATCATGTTCACGCTAACCGGCTAATGAGTTCAAGCGATACGCCATTGCACGAATTGCTCTAGTTTTTCTAGTTACACGAGTGATATAACACTGACTTCATTGTCTCTAGGTGAATAACACGAAACTACGTACAATTACAGGCGCAGGCATTTTATTCGCATTTTATTTCTATCGTACAGAGGTGAAACTCAACGTCATTTTTTCCTTTTAATTAAGTTAATTAAATTACGTAGAAAATTACGGTAATTGTAAATAAAAAAGAATTACGAATTTTGTGCGTTGATAAATTAAATATAATAATACTAGTAATATTTATTTAAATATTATAATATTGATAAATCAAATAGGATAAATAAAATTTCACATATTCAACTTAAATGTTATAATATATTGTTATATTGTCAATCACAAAAGGTGTGCAAACACACGTTTAATTTAATCTTATATACTAAATATATTTTTTTTAATATAAATTAAACTATTTATGATCATACGATTAAAATGTCAAAGAGATATACAACAAATACAAAAAATCAATTGTATTATGTCAGATTATATCCAATATTAAATACAATATTAATCATAAAATCGAAATACCTTTAAATCCAACTTACAAATGTGATATGCTCTTTAAAAACGCTAAAATCTACCAAAACAATTTCTTTTTAAAATAATTCACAATTATATAGATCATTGTTCCAGTTGATAAATCTTAATGATCTCGAATCTTTGATCTTTACGTAACTATTAAATAATACTATATTTAATATAGAATAAACTATTTATGATCATAAGATTGAAATATCAAATAGATATACAACAAATACAATAAATCAATTGTATTATGTCAAATTATATCCAATACTAAATACAATATTTATCATAATAGAAGTAAAAATATACAAACTGAATGAAAAGACTATTATAAAGTCGAAGTACCTTTAAATCCAACTTACAAATGTGATATGCTTTTAAAAGACGTCAAAGATCTAAAAAAACAATTTCTTCTTAAAATAATTCACAATTATATAGATCATTGCTCGAGTTGATAAATCTTAACGATCTCGAATCTTCGATCTTTACATAACTTACTCATAATCAGCGCTCATTTTTTTAGGTCACATTTAAGATTTCATAATGCCATCACAAGAATGTGAAACGATGCAAACAGAGAAACTGATAAAATAAACTTGTTTACATCTTTCATTAAACAAGAATTTAAACAATCAAGTGTTTTGAAAAACGGGATCCAAAACATAAAGACTCATACTACTCACTGTGAGTAGTACCTTGTACATTGTATTTTACTATAGTAAAATCCTCGAGATATAGCATTCTAATTGCAAATAATTAAAGGAAAATTTCTTTCCGATATTCATTTCGAATAAATCCTAAATGAGTTATGCATTAAGTATAGACACTCATCCCAATCAACTTCGTCCCCCAAAAATACTTCAAAATTTATTTACTCCGTGCTACCCTAATAACAAAAATATCCTTAACTAATTTCGTAAATTAAATATATTTTAGAAAGAACTTGATTTAATATCGATTCATTCTAACAGCCTATACTACGCGAGATAAATAAAATTAGCGAGCATACACACCTCATCTTAGAAGAGTTAAATAAATAAAATACCTGGATCATCACCTGGACTTGAGCTTTCGTCGTGACAGGCTGGTCGCACGCTAGGCACTGGCCTATCGGGAGACATTGTCATGTTCGAAATTCCCAGACGTTGGTCACCAGGGAACGCGAACGTGGAAGGCCACCGGCAGGTTATCGGCGACGAAATGAATTCCTAAAACTCAATTAACCGTGGCCTTCTTAACTGACGCTCGCTTAACGAACGGGACGAGCCTAGTAATGAATGATCCCGCAGGATGCGCCTTGTTTAGTAGTTTGCCTCGACCCTGCCTCACCCGAGGACTCTCCTTTCGAACACGATATCCGCCCTAAGAGCCTTCGGGCTATCCAACCCTTTTAAGTAGACCTAAGTAAAACGCCAGGAATGCGGGGAACTGAGCTCGATGGTACTTGATCGACGGGGTAAAAGATCCGTTTCACGGTGATTCATCGTCGGCTATTTCTGGTGACACCAGCCAGCAAGCTGTGTAAGCCGGGGATTGAAAGAAGCGACGTGAGAATTACGTGGGTAATAAAAATCTGCTCCTCATTGTTCGCCGGAACAAAACGTCCGACTTTGGATATTGCAGGTGTTATTAACGGTGAATTAGGTGAAAGGCTTTTAGTTACTTACGGAACGGTTTAATGTCTTTCACGCAATGGCTGATAAGGCAGTAGAGTGGGAAGGAGCTGAAATCGTTTGGTTGGGGATAAAGGGGAAATTTGTTTCGAGGAAATGAAATATTAAAATTGGAAGTTTCGTTGTCTTTTGGTGTGGATTTGTTAGATTTAATTTTTAAAGGATTATGAGGTTAGGTTCGTGGAGACTATTGTCTGTGTAGGTAATAGGTTTGCAGTTGCATTGAAGCTTGCAAGCATCAATATTCTGTTTTCTTTTTTGATATTATGATATCTATGGACGATTTATTGGGGTATAGAAATATTCTTGAGATGAAACAGGAATTTTTAATTTTTAAGTAAATTTTGTGTCATTTTAAATAGTCATTTATTAAATGAAAAATTTCTACTCTTAGGATATACATGTGTACGATAAAACACGAGATAGGAATTTATGGTTTGTACTTTCATCATTTATTTCAGTACAGCTCTCTGACCAGACGATTTTTATATATTATATGTTAATTAATTATACTGCATATGAAATATTGTACTGCTATCATCACTAATAATTACAAGTAGTTAAACCTTAAATTGGGGATAAAGGGGAAATTTGGTTTGGGGAAATGAAATATTAAAATTGGAAGTTTCGTTGTTTTTTGGTGTGGATTTGTTAGATTTAATTTTTAAAGAATTATAGGGTTAGGTTCGTGGAGACTATTGTCTATTTAGGTAATAGGTCTGATAGTTGCATTGAAACTTGCAAGCATCAATTTTCTATCTTCTTTTTTAATATTATGTCTATAGACCATTTATTGAGGAATAGAAATATTTTCGATATAAAGAGAGAACTTTTTATTTTTAATCAAATTTTGTCATTTTAAATAGTCATTTCTGAAATGAAAAATTTCTACTCTAAATCTTTTGGTGTGGATTTGTTAGATTTAATTTTTAAAGGATTATGAGGTTAGGTTCGTGCAGGTCGAAGACTATTGTCTGTTTAGGTAATAGGTCTGACAGTTGCATTGAAGCTTGCAAGCATCAATTTTCTGTTTTCTTTTTTGATATTATGATATCTATGGACGATTTATTGGGGTATAGAAATATTCTTGAGATGAAACAGGAATTTTTAATTTTTAAGTAAATTTTGTGTCATTTTAAATAGTCATTTATTAAATGAAAAATTTCTACTCTTAGGATATACATGTGTACGATAAAACACGAGATAGGAATTTATGGTTTGTACTTTCATCATTTATTTCATTATAGCTCTCTGACCAGACGATTTTTGTATATTATATGTTAATTAATTATACTGCATATCAAATATTGTATTGCTATCATCACTAATAATTACAAGTAGTTAAACCTTAAATTGGGGATAAAGGGGAAATTTGTTTTGAGGAAATGAAATATTAAAATTGGAAGTTTCGTTGTTTTTTGGTGTGGATTTGTTAGATTTAATTTTTAAAGAATTATAGGGTTAGGTTCGTGGAGACTATTGTCTATTTAGGTAATAGGTCTGATAGTTGCATTGAAACTTGCAAGCATCAATTTTCTATCTTCTTTTTTAATATTATGTCTATAGACCATTTATTGAGGAATAGAAATATTTTCGATATAAAGAGAGAACTTTTTATTTTTAATCAAATTTTGTCATTTTAAGTAGTCATTTCTGAAATGAAAAATTTCTACTCTAAGGATATACATGTGTACGATAAAACACGAGATAGGAATTTATGGTTTGTACTTTCGTCATTTATTTCATTATAGCTCTCTGATCAGACAATTTTTGTATATTATATATTAATTTATTATACTACATATCAAATATTGTGCTACTATCATTACTATTAATTACAAATAATTAGACCTTAAATATATACAAGATTAATTTGTAATTCATTTTTAATGTTCGATTATGTTTGCTTCAAGTTCAAGATTTTGTTATTCATTGTTATAAATTATTTATATAGGAATTATTTCATAATTTTCATAAATTTCAGAGTTTATTCTCCATTTAGACTATAGGTCTATCAGTTCGATATTTACAGATATAAAAATTTTATTCAGAAATTTATAAAATACTTATCATATCCAATTATATTTAGCAAAAATTGAAACCTCCTTCATTTGTCAACATTAATTCCTCAATTGTTCGAAGATTTTAAGACTGTTTCCTAAAATATCAAAATCTGTTCTCTGCTTGGCCTATAAATCTATTACTTCAATATTTACAAACATCTATTTTTTACTCTTACATTCTCTTTACATTCTCAGACCATCATCATAGACATTACAACCTATTCTCTCATTATCCAATAAATCTATTATTTTCTACCTCTTTTTTCGATGGCATAAATTTGTAATGGATTTTGAACCTTGAAATTTTCATTATTTAATTTTTCCATAAACATCAATATCCATTCTTTGCTTAATCTACAGATCAATTACCTCGATTTCTACAAACAAAAATTTTTTATTCCTATTATCAACATTGTATTCGACTCAAAATCTAAATTTACAGTATGTTAACGATATTCGTCTACATTTTAAAAATTGAAAATTATATTTCTTGAACTGAAATATCCCAGGATTCCAGGGCTATCTTCGCGAACGTCTCACCCTTCTCTCTATTTAACCAATAAATCTATCATTTTGCTATTCAGAAACGTCAAATATTATTTAATACGTTTACAAATATTAATTTTCTACCTCTCATTTGAACAACATAAATTTGCAATATATTTTGAACCTTGATATTTTCATTATTCAATTTTTCCGTAAATATCAATATCCATTGCCAATAATATTTACAGATCAATTACCTCAATTTCTACAAACATCAACATTGTATTCGACTTATAATCTAAATTTAAAAATATCAATATCCATTCTCTATTTAATCTACAGATCAATTACCTCGATTTCTACGAACATCAACCTTCTATTGCTATCACCAACATTGAATTCGACTCAAAATCTAAATTTAAAACGCGTTAACGATATTCGGCTACATTATAAAAATTGAAAATTATATTTCTTGAACTGAAATATCCCAGGATTCCTTCGTGAACGTCGCACCCTTCTCTCTATTTAACCAATAAATCTATCATTTCGATATTCAGAAACGTCAAATATTATTTAATACGTTTACAAATATTAATTTTCTATCCCTCATTTGAATAACATAAATTTGTAATGTATTTTGAATCTTGAAATTTTCATTATTCAATTTTTCCATAAATATTAATATCCATTGTTAATAATATTTACAGATCAATTACTTCGATTTCTACGAACATCAACCTTCTATTGCTATCACCAACATTGAATTCTGCTCAAAATCTAAATTTAAAACGCGTTATAAAAATTAAAAATGATATTTCTTAAACTGAAATATCCCCGGATTCCAGGACTATCTTCGCACCCTCTTTCTGTTTAACCAATAAATCGATCATTTCGATATTCAGAAACGTCAATTTCCCATTTCTCCGCGCACCGATATAAATATTCAATCGTCTTTTTTCCCTGCTATCGGCGATCGAGAAAAAAGAGGAAAGGGAGTGACGAGGAGCGTGTCAGAATGAATGTGACGCCGGCGGAACGTCGCGGCTCCATAGCAAAAACCACGTCGTGTACTCCTCTCGCGTGGCTCCTCTTCTTGTTCGTCTTCTTCTCTTTTCTCTTCCTCCTGCTCGTGCTTCGCTCCTCTTCCCGCCTGCTCCAGGTTGTCTTCTCGACCGTGGAACACTTGACGCACGAGGACGGTCCTCTATGTAGCGTTCCAGGATGCGTTCAGTCGTAGCTCGTCTCCTTAGCCGTTCCACGTAAGCCGTTCGTCGGCCGACGTCGACGACTATCTGCCACTTCACGTTGCCACCAGTCTCCACTCACGAGTGTTCTCGTCGTGCAACGGAAAATGGTTGGTTCAATCAACGAGATAATTTGCATGCCGCGCGTACGCGCCACGGGATGGAAAAAAGCTGGGTCCGACGCAACCTGCTGTGGCAGATTATGGATTCGCCGACCGGGGCACGATGATGGAATCCGTGATGCTTTCTGGTGAAAAACATCCGGGCGCATGACTCGACTGGCGATTTTCTCGAAAAATTCCCTCCTTTCCGAAAATGGAGTTTTCGAGCGAACGTGACGTGCGGATGACACGAAAGCGAATGGGGGAACTGGTTGCAGTTTTTGTGGAAAAGTGACGAAGACTTCTTGGTAGACGTAGTAACGAGATTAGTCATCTGTTGTAATAGTGGTCGATGTGTTTTATTAGAGTTAGGCAGGAATTAGGGTATTAGCTGTTTCTGTCAGATGGAATGTCTAATGAGCTCTTCGCACTCGAATATCCTTTTTGCTATGAAGATATAATAATTCCAAGCTCTTCTTATAGTTTTCTAAGCACTGATACCTTTTATATTAAAATAGAAAAGAAGATCACGTGTATTTTAATTTAATGTTTAATATGTGGTGTTTTATTAGAGTTAGGCAGGAATTAGGGTATTATCTGTTTCTGTCAGATGGAATGTCTAATTAGTTTAGCCCTTCGAACTTGAATATCTTTTTGCTATGAAGATATAATAATTCCAAGCTGTTATAATTTTCTAAGCACTGTGATACCTTTTATATTAAAATAGAAAAGAAAATCACGTGTATTTTAATTTAATGTTTAATATGTGGTGTTTTATTAGAGTTAGGCAGGAATTAGGGTATTATCTGTTTCTGTCAGATGGAATGTCTAATGAGTTTAGCTCTTGGCACTCGAATATCTTTTTGCTATGAAGATATAATAATTCCAAGCTGTTATAATTTTCTAAGCACTGTTATACCTTTTATATTAAAATAGAAAGAGAAGTAATCACGTGTATTTTAATTTAATGTTTAATATGTGGTGTTTTATTAGAGTTAGGCAGGAATTAGAGTATTAGCTGTTTCTGTCAGATGGAATGTCTAATGAGCTCTTCGCACTCGAATATCCTTTTTGCTATGAAGATATAATAATTCCAAGCTCTTCTTATAGTTTTCTAAGCACTGATACCTTTTATATTAAAATAGAAAAGAAGATCACGTGTATTTTAATATAATGTTTAATATGTAGTGTTTTATTAGAGTTAGGCAGGAATTAGGGTATTATCTGTTTCTGTCAGATGGAATGTCTAATTAGTTTAGCCCTTCGAACTTGAATATCTTTTTGCTATGAAGATATAATAATTCCAAGCTGTTATAATTTTCTAAGCACTGTGATACCTTTTATATTAAAATAGAAAAGAAAATCACGTGTATTTTAATTTAATGTTTAATATGTGGTGTTTTATTAGAGTTAGGCAGGAATTAGGGTATTATCTGTTTCTGTCAGATGGAATGTCTAATGAGTTTAGCTCTTGGCACTCGAATATCTTTTTGCTATGAAGATATAATAATTCCAAGCTGTTATAATTTTCTAAGCACTGTGATACCTTTTATATTAAAATAGAAAAGAAAATCACGTGTATTTTAATTTAATGTTTAATATGTGGTGTTTTATTAGAGTTAGGCAGGAATTAGGGTATTATCTGTTTCTGTCAGATGGAATGTCTAATTAGTTTAGCCCCACGAACTTGAATATCTTTTTGCTGTGAAGATATAATAATTCCAAGCTCTTATAGTTTTCTAAGCACTGTTTCTAATGAGTTTAGCTCTTGGCACTCGAATATCTTTTTGCTATGAAGATATAATAATTCCAAGCTCTTATAGTTTTCTAAGTACTGTGATACCTTTTATATTAAAATAGAAAAGAAAATCACGTGTATTTAAATTTAATGTTTAATATATAGTTACTTCTAATCTAGTTATTGCCTCATATATGTTTCAATGTATTAAAAGAAATGGTGACTGGGAATCATATGGAATGTTTATTATGTTTAACCTTTCGCATTCGAATAAAGATATAACAAAACGAAGCTTTTCTTATATTTTTCTGGGTATAGTGATACCTTTTATGCTAAAATAAAATAAAAATCACGCATTTGCGCGAGAAATGAACAAATAGGAGTATTTCGTTTCAATATTTCACGTATAGTTACTTCTAATATTCGTTATTTATGCTTCAAGCTATTAAAAGAAATGGTGACTGAGAATCAGATGAAATGTTTTTTGGATTTAACTCTTCCCATTCAAATAAAAGTATAACAATTCGAAGCTCTTCTTATATCTTTCTAAGCATAGTGATATAAAATGCATAAAATGCTTTCATGCTAAAATAAAAGAAACATCACACTTTGCGCCAAAAATGAACAAATAAGATTAGTCCATTTCAATATTTTATGTGTAGTTATTTCGAATCTAATTATTGCCTCATATTCGCTGCTTGAGCTTCAAGGTATTAAAACAAAGGTGACTGAGAGTCACTGGCTGAGAGTAATGGTTTAACTATAGGAAATTTTAATAGAAAACTCGTGAAGAGGATATTTTTCATTTAGGGTGCTACTAGAGTTATACTTTGCTAGAGTTAGGCACGCATTTAGGTATTATCTATTACAGATGGAATTTTAGATTTAAATAAAATATATCTCATTAAATTATTGTCTTTTTCATAAAAAGTTCTATTAAAATTATTCTATATACAAATTTATCTATATTCTGCTATATGTAAAGTGTTTATTAGATTTGAGTATGGGATGCCTCTACAGAAATTATTATTAAATATTTTTAAAAAAGATACTCTATATAGATAGTGATTCTAGAATTACATTTGACTATAATTAAATTATTATTACCATATTTTGGTATGTTATGTGTAACATTTGAAACGAATAGAAATTGATATTTATGACAGGTATTTTTATAGAGGGTGTTACGGGAGTTACGTTTTACCATAATTGGATTCATATTTTAGTATATTATAGTATACTACTTCTCGTAGATAGACTGTTGAAATGTTTGAACATAGGAAATTCCAGTGGTCATGGATATTTATGATATGGATATTCTCCATAGGGGATGCTACCGGAGCTACGAGGCCCTAAATGTTGCTTCCCTTCTCGATACCGTGTTATTCAAATGCTGATCGATAATGGAGCGGATCGTGAAGTGGAACGGTTTATGGTAAAGAGAGGGGTAAATTTGAGTGTCGAAGATGTTAAGACCCATTTAAGCTAAGAGATTAGAGTTTTACGACTACCATGACAAGTCCTAACGATAACGGGCTACTCTGTTCACGCTGAACCACCTTCGTGTTTTGGGAAATACAATTCTAAATGAAAATCATAAAGGATAATATTTTCATATAATACCGACAGATAATTTTACATATCTCGTTTCTCTTCAATATATAATAAAGGAAGTAAAATGATAGTATGATACATACAAAAGTATCCGAATCTAGAACTAAACTATCGAACTCGAATAATATAACACGATAATTCGATAAAAATAATTAAAAATGTAATTCTAAAATTGAATATAAAGTTATAATAAAATATGGATATAAATAAATTCTAAACTTGAAACTGAATTATAAAACTAAAATAAATATATGATGGTATTACGATACAGATAAAAATGTCCAAATTCAAATCTAGATTATGAAATAGTTAGTTGAACATAAAAAGATAATAATAATAGAAACACAAATATTTAAATTTAATAGTAGAATATTAATAACTAAATTTAAAGAATTACAATTAAAGCAATCATAATGTAAATATGAGAAAGTTCAAATCCAAATTTGTATTATTACAAAATTTAACTAAACAAGCCAATAATAATAATAATACAAACAGAAGTACCTAAATTTCTAACTAAAATATAAATTGATAGACGAACGAAGAACTAAAACACACGTAAAACGATAACAAATAGATAAAAATAAGAATATCCAAATCCCAAAGTAAATTTAAAATAAAAATAAAAATATATTGGCACAAAGAAAAATATTCAAATCCAAAATCAACTTATAAAATAAAAAAACACGAAACAAATCTCGCAAACAACCCTAATAATTTGCATAAAACTTTCTAATCTATTACACCGCGATTAGTTATCCCCAAATTCCTTATCTACGATTTAACCTTTAACCCTTTGAACTCGAAGAGCAACCTTCAGTCACCATTTAATAAAATTTTGAAGATGGATATTAATTAATATATCCAATTTAAGCTAATGCAACAATTTTCTAGGTATAGAAATAAAATAATTCTACGTGTTAATTATTATACGATTTTTATTTACTGCTAAAAAAAAGTATTGTCAGCTTTTTACCAAAAAATTTTCGAATTCTTACTCTTCCCTAGTCACAAAATTGTCACAAAATGAGTTAAATTTCTTCGTCGTAAATTAATTTCCACTTGAGAAGCGCCCTTCAGTCGCCATTTAATAAAATTTCGAAGATTGAAATTAATTAATATGTCAAATTTATATTGTATAGTTATTAGTATAGTTATTATATAGATATTATATAGTATTTACTACTTAAAAGAATGTCATCAGTTTTCTAACAAAAAATCTTCGAATCTCTACGCTTCTTTAGCCAAAAAATCGTCGAGTGCAAAGGGTGAAATATTTAAATTTCCTCATCGTATTAATCTTTTGCATTTGAGAGGCACTCTTCAGTCACAGTTTAATAAAATTTTTAACATGGATATTAATTAATATATCAAATTTAAGCTAATGCAACAATATGTAAGATATCGAAATCAAATAATTTTGCCCGTTAATTATTGTACCATTCTTTATTTATTTCTCAAAAACTTGTCGTCAACTTTATACCAAAAAATCTACGAGTTTCTACCCTTCTTTAGCCAAAAAATCTTCGAATTCCTACTCTTCTTTATCCAAAAAATCGTCTAGTGCAATAAGTTAAATTTCCTCATCGTATTAACCCTTTGCACTTGAGAGTCGCCTTTCATTCTCCATTTGATAAAATTTCGAAATTAATTAACCCTTTGCACTCGGTGATTATTTTCGTTACAGAGAAATAGCAATTCAAAGAATTCCTTTTTTTTTTCCTGCTGTACCATCGAGGATATTTTTGAAATGGTAAATAAGGATATTCGGGTATAAATTAAGACTTAAAATTATTTTATTTCGAAAATCCATGCAATCTTAGGTTATTTTAGGTTTGATATGTTAATTAACATGGATCTTCGAAATTTGATTAAACGGTGACTTAGGCTCACCTCTCGAGTGCAAAGGATTAATATATCAAATTTAAGCTAATGTAACAATATGCAAAATATCCAAATGAAATAATTTTGCCTGTTAATTATTATACGATTATTTATTTATTTCTCAAAAAAATGTCCGTTTTATACCAAAAAATTTTGGAATTCCTATTCTCATTTAGCCAAAAAATCAAGTATAAAGGATTAAATATTATATTTCCTTATCATATTAACCCTTTGCATTCGAGAGGCACCCTTCAGTCTCCACTCAATAAAATTTCGATGATGGATATTAATTAATATATCAAATTTAAGCTAATGCAACAGTATCTAAGATATCGAAATCAAATAATTATACCTGTTAATTATTATACCATTCTTTATTTATTTCTAAAAAAATGTCGTCCGTTTTATACCAAAAAATCTTCGAATTCCTACTCTCCTTTAGTCGAGAAAATTATCGAGTGCAAAGGGTTAAATATTTCCTCATACGCAATTTAGTAATGAATTCCAGTGGAATCCGTACGAGTATCGACAAATTTAACAAAGGCCACGGTGCGGGGAATTAACTTACCTGTCACATTTTCCACGCTCAGCAGCGAATCGCCGAGCATATCTATCGGGTCGGAAATTGAGTCTGCGGGGTGATTTGTGGTGGGCCTTTAGGGGTGAAATTTATAGAAGTTCGATCGCCGTTCGTGAGGGCTGCGGACGGGGCGCATCGACGTAACGATCGGTCACGATTCACCGCCACCTTCACGGATTCATTGACACGCGTGATTTGTCGCGACGTGCCACGCTTATTTAAGAAACAGTCCGGGGCTAGCCATTGTCGACGTCGAAGCCAGGTGACTTTTTCGTGGCCCGAACGGCCGCCATCCGTGCGAGTCGGCTCGTGCTCGGGTCACTAGGAAGGTAGTAAATTTCGTGGTTTCTTCAATGGAGACGTCCGTGTTTTTCTTCGCTTTTCCATACCTCTGGGGGCTTTCGTGGCGATCAATTTGTCAGGGGAAATATATGTGCCACTAAACTACGTAATATCGAGGTGTAATAAATAAATTGAAACGTGACGAATTATTTATTAACGCAACCAGCCACGTGCTTATTTATGGCGAATTCGACGTTTCCGAGGTACGGGAAACTAGGAAATAATTTTTCAATGTTCCCGTGACAAAATTCACGTTGATAGCAATTTCTTTGTAACACTTACGTTATAATTAATAAAAGACAAATTTGTGAATGTTTCCGTGACAGAATTCACGTTGATACCATTTCGCGACGTAAATTTACGTGTATAGCAATTTTTCTGTTGTAACACTTACGTTATAATTAATAAAAGACAAATTTGTGAACTTTTCCGTGACAAAATTCGCGTTGATAGCAATTTCTCTGTAACACTTATATTATAATTAATAAAAGACAAAGTTGTGAACGTTTCCGTGACGAAATTCACGTTGATACCATTTCGTGACGTAAATTTACGTGTATAGCAATTTCTCTGTAACACTTACGTTATAATTAATAAAAGACAAATTTGTGAACGTTTCCGTGACAAACTTCACGTTGATACCATTTCGCAAGGTAAATTTACGCGTATAGAAATTTCTCTGTAACCCTACTTACGTTGTAATTAATGAAACACAAATTTGTTAATTAGTAAAATTTATTTGTGTTTTAACAGTTTGAGTATTGAGAAATTCAGAACTTCGCGTTGATACCATTTCGCGACGTAAATTTGCGCATACAACAATATCCCTGTAACCCTACTTACGTTGTAATTAATGAAAGACAAATTTGTCAATTACTAAAATTTATTTATGTTTCAACAGTTTGATTATTGAGAAATTAAAAACGTCTTTTTGAACATTCTTCTTTTACGACCCTCGTCGTCAGAGCAATTAACAAAATATAATTGTAATGGAAGGAAACAAGTTACGTAATCACTTTTGTCACGCTAATCACTTCCATAAATAGAATAAATTCTCAATTGCAAATTTGCTGACACTGAATACGCTAAGCGCCAGAGATAAGGTTACCATTTCCGCCATAAGAGGTTAAGGACATGTCTGTAGCCATTCCTCATTTCTACACCTGTCATGATAAGAATTCGCTAAAAAATATAGTAAAAGTTAATCAAAATTTCTATAATGCTATAGACATCGTCCTAAACTGAATAAATTATAAACAAATTTACCGATACTTAACGTTAAACGTTAGAAATAGGGTTACACTGAACCCTAGGGTTACTATCTTCTCCATCATCCATGTTATAAAATATATACCAAAAATACAAGGATGACCGAACACTATCAAATAATAAACCAAAAATAAATTAAATAAATTATAAACAAATTTACCGATACTAAACGTCAAATGTTAGAAATAGGGTTACACTGAGCCCTAGGGTTACTATCTTCTCCATCATCCATGTTATAAAATATATACCAAAAATACAAGGATGACCGAACACTATCAAATAATAAACCAAAAATAAATTAAATAAATTATAAACAAATTTACCGATACTAAACGTCAAATGTTAGAAATAGGGTTACACTGAGCCCTAGGGTTACCATCTTCTCTTCATTATCAATGTTATATAAAGTATATACCAAAAGTACAAGGATGACCGAACACTATCAAATAATAAACAAAAAATAAGCTAAATAAATTATAAACAAATTTACCAATATTAAATGTCAAACGTTAGAAATAGGGTTACACTGAATCCTAAAGTTACCATCTTCTCCATCATCCATGTTATAACATATGTATACCAAAAATACAAGGATGACCGAACACGATCAAATAATAAACAAAAAATAAGCTGAATAAATTATAAATAAATTTACCGATACTAAACGTCAAATGTTAGAAATAGGGTTACACTGAATCCTAGGGTTACCATCTTCTCCATCATCCATGTTATAAAATATATACCAAAAATACAAGGATGACCGAACACGATCAAATAATAAACAAAAAATAAGCTAAATAAATTATAAACAAATTCACCGATACTAAACGTCGAACATATTAGAAATAGGGTTAACAACTTCTCCGTCATCAATGTTATATAAAATATATACCAAAAATACAAGGATGACCGAGCACAATCGAATAGTCTTTGATTAATCATATCAAAGTCCTAAAAGTCGTACTTAGGAGACATCAGTAACCTTAAGTATAAGACCGAGCGTGCAACTTTGAACCCACAGTCGATATCATAAGGAACACGCGGTTGATACTCGATTCGAGTGTTATCTTCGCGAGTTCATTAAACACCGTACGGTAACAGATCGAGCAGCGGCATCTCAGGAGAATGACCACCAAGACGACGTTGTTTGTCAGGGTGGATGAAAGAATCGTCATCCACGACATCCACGCGGGGCATTTAGCCGACAGGCGGTGTCCAGCTGAGAGCCATCGGCGTCGGGTCGGTAGCCGCGTTTTTCATCGACGAGTCGGGACCTATTCAAGTGTTGGCAGTTTTTCACGCGGCAGGCGACAAATATCCCCACTAAAATCCCCTTTAGATGAGTCCCCACGTGGCCGGGGATGTCATGCCGGATTGTACCCTCGGCAGCATTCATCGTGCTGATCTCGCGCCGGTGACAACAAACCGCGCGACTTGTGCTTCTTTTCCGGATCCTCCACCGTTCCATCGTCGTCTAGTCAAACGTCTCTCGCGACACTCGCGAATACAGTGCCATTGGACGCGAGTGATACGTATCGTAGACATACACACACACACACACCGTTTTCTAAATACAATTCGGCCAAATCCTTTGTGTCCTTCGCGTCCTTTGTCACGGTGTTGCCTGTCAATCTGCTAGTCGTAACTGGTCTAGTCATCGAGTTAAGATCTGCCAAGATCTGCCAAGATTTGCCAAAGGTCTGCCAAGATCTGCCAAGATTTGTCAAGATTTGCCAAAGGTCTGCCAAGATTTGCCAAGATTTGCCAAAGATCTGCCAAGATTTGTCAAAGGTTTGCCAAGATCTGCCAAAATCTGTCAAGATTTGCTAAGATCTGCCAATATTTATCAAGATTTGCCAAAGGTCTGCCAAGATCTGCCAAGCTTTGTCAAGATTTGCCAAAGGTCTGCCAAGATTTGCCAAAGATCTGCCAAGATTTGTCAAAGGTCTGCCAAGATCTGCCAAAATCTGTCTCGTCCTTTGTCACGGTGTTGCCTGTCAATCTGCTAGTCGTAACTGGTCTAGTCATCGAGTTAAGATCTGCCAAGATCTGCCAAGATTTGCCAAAGGTCTGCCAAGATCTGCCAAGATTTGTCAAGATTTGCCAAAGGTCTGCCAAGATTTGCCAAGATTTGCCAAAGATCTGCCAAGATTTGTCAAAGGTTTGCCAAGATCTGCCAAAATCTGTCAAGATTTGCTAAGATCTGCCAATATTTATCAAGATTTGCCAAAGATCTGCCAAGCTTTGTCAAGATTTGCCAAAGGTCTGTCAAGATCTGCCAAGATTTGTCAAGATTTGCCAAAGATCTGCCAAGATTTGTCAAAGGTCTGCCAAGATCTGCCAAAATCTGTTAAGATTTGCTAAGATCTGCCAATATTTGTCAAGATTTGCCAAAGGTCTGCCAAGATCTGCCAAGATTTTTCCAAATTTGCTAAGATCTGCCAAGATCTGTCAAAATTTTCCCAGATTTGCTAAAATCTGCCAAGATCTGCCAAGATTTTCCAAGCTCTGTCAAGTCCCAGGACCTGGTCCATCCGTTTTAATCCCACATTGGATGATCGTGGATCGTTGTTCGATAACGAGCCAGAGATACGAACAGTTTTACCCGAAAGCACCTCGAACGTAGTCCATTACGTCAGCGTTACGAGGCGATTGACATCGATACGACGTAATCCTGGCTAATCCGGGCAGATTCGTAAAGAATCTCGACACGTAGCCTCGCTCATAGAGGAATTCCTTTAGACATCGCCGAATTTATATACCTTTTACGAAGCAGTCGCGCGGGCATTCAATATCTCTGTGCCTCCGCGAAGATTTGCCGTAGTGACGTAGCTCTGCCGTCGGTTTCCTGGGATTCCGATTAAACTTTCTGTGCTCTGGAACGCTTGTTATTCCACGTTTTCATTCCACGTTTCGTTCATCGGCCGCATCTCGCACGCGTGAAATTTATTGCCTGTAAATCGCGTCGAGTCGCCCGTGAATCTGATAAAGAGATAATTGATCAGTGATGTCCCGGGTAGACGATTAAACGCGCGATTAAAGGGAAATATTTCAGTCTTTGTGTCGGATCAGTGTCACGATTCTTCTTACTTAGTGCATGGATTGAGATGACACTTCAAACTGCTGACGCGCAGATATGTTTAAGGCGATTTGGTGAGTTATGACAGATTTAATGACATGTTCCAGCAGAGTAGAAAATATTGCCTGGATTAGTCTGTTATTAGAAGGGTTATTTATATTCAACTGATACATTCTATGCTGCTAATGATTTCTTTTCACGAAATATTTTCGCTCGACACATGTGAAGAGTTCTTATGTTCACATTTTACGAAATCACAGAAATTTTGAACATTTGTCGAATAAATAAAAATTACGAGTTATAGTGTATCAAATTTGTTATCTTACCTATTGAAAATCTTGAATGATCTTGAAAGATCCTCAAGAAGATTGTAATAATTTTCTAAATCTTTTATAATCGTTTAATTATAAATTAAGCTTAACGCATTGAGGAAATTTAACCTAGCTATTGCAAGCTAGCTATTTTAACTAATAACCTAGCTATTGCAACCACTATGTTTACTATTTACGTCTAATGCATATTTTATGACAGATGTTACTCATTATATCGAATTTTTATCAATTTAACGCAAATAAGTTGGTACAAGTTTTCCAACATCTTACAATTAAGTATGATCTCAAAAATATTAGAAGAATAATTTTTGTAATAGTTATTTAAACAATTTATCGAGTTATCGGCGGAAATTATTTTTGTAACAAATTTCACGAAAAATTGAACGCACAGCGTGGAAATATAACCATTGCTTGATAAAAACATTGAATGGCATGTCTCGAATCTCGTGACGTACGTCATGGAAGTCTTCGTAATGGCGGAATCGCCCTGAAGACCCACCTTTGCGTTCGGCCTCGATGACTCTCCTCGTCGATACTAGAAATACTGGAAATACTGGATTTTTCACGGAGAGCATGCCTGCTGTTTATTGCGACTGGTGCCACATAGTCTACGCTGTTAGAAATTTTCCTTAGCGTCCTTTCCCCTCCAACCCTAACCTCTACCGGCCACCAATCAAACGTCGCGGTTTTAACATTTTCTCCGTTACGTAACGACTGCTGAGAAATTTCAATATTAATGTGTCCCACACCTCTCGATGCCACGGATACCATCCTGTCGAAGTATGACGAGGTGTATTCCTCTGCTCGTCTTGATCCATGGTCATTAGCGTAATGGTTAATTCGCACTGTCAGCGAAACCTAACCGTGACTAAGTTTGCAATTATGCGAGCCGATATCGCGACAAATAGAAAACTTGGAAAGGTCTGTAACAGAAAATGGATAATATCGTACAAAACCGACAGAAATTATTATCACGTGTACAACTCGCGTTCGTTTCATTTCAAAGAACGCCGAAAATGTATACAAACGTGTTCGTTAACCTCATACTCGTTCATTCATATCGTGTTCATTGAAAGATTTTCTTATAAACAGCCGGATTTGCAAAATAATTATTTCGTAAGCGACTTCGTAAATTTTCGTCAGCATTGTTTTAATCGCGCGCGCCGATTTCGGCTGTTTCGCGCCGCAGTCGCGATAAAAGTGAGGTTATGTACGCAGTCACGGTCGGCCCGTCGTATTTTTAAAACACCTCCAACGTGTCTTCGCGATTTCGCTTGGTATTAATTAACTTTTGGCAGTCTCTTACGCGCGAGATGCGCGCTTTCTGTACGACGAGTATCCGTGTGTAGTTTCAGCGGCATTCGTAGTGGTGTAATTAAACCACGAAACTTGAGTCGACATCGTTCGCCGTGCGACGCTGCACATTGTGACTCGATGTATATCGTACCGAATGCCCGATGATAAATGTACGAAAGCATCGCGTGAATTTTATGTCACTATCGAATCGTGTATCTTCTTTCTCAACGTAAACGAGTCTTAATAAAAGATCTTAATCACCGCGTACCGCGTACGTGAGCACGAGCACACACTGTCTTCCAGTTGCATCTCTGTAACGGTATATTTCCAAACTGCAAATTCTACGAATAAAAATAAAAATATTCCCATATATCAAAGTTTGATATATTCCCTATATTAATATTTTTGAACGTGATATACTACGTAATCGTACTTATGGTTAATTATCGATTTGTCGATACTTTGGGCATAAAACGTGTAAATATAGATAGGCTTTCTAAGAGAAAAAATTTACTGTGAAAAGTATGAAAATTATAATAAGGTTCTATATTAATACGAAATTTTAAATGCGATATACTACGAAATCGTAATTATTATTGCCGATTTATCAATACTTTCAGCATAGAACGTGTGAACATAGATAGGCTTTCTAAGAGAAAAAAATTACTATGAAAAGTATGAAAATTATAATAAGGTTCTATATTAATACGAAATTTTAAACGCGATACACTACAAAATCGTAATTATTATTGCCGATTTATCAATACTTTAGGCATAGAACGTGTAAACCTAGATAGGTTTTCTAGGGGAAAAAAATTACAAAGAAAAATTTGAAAATTATAATAACGTTGTATAATAGTAGGAAATGTTAAATACGATATACTACAAAATCGTAATTATTATTGCCGATTTATCAACACTTTCGGCATAGAACGTGTAAACTTAGATAGGACTTCTAGGGGAAAAAAATTACCAAGAAAAATTTGAAAATTATAATAACGTTGTATATTAGTACGAAATGTTAAATACGATATACTACAAAATCGTACTTATCGTTAGTCGAGTTATCAATACTTCGGGCATAGAACGTGTGAACATAGATAGGCTTTCTAGAGGAAAAAAATTATTGTGAAAAATATGAAAATTATAATGACGTTGTATATTAGTATGAAATGTTAAATGCTTTATACTACAAAATCGTAATTATTATTAACCGATTTATCAATACTTTCGGCATAGAACGTGTAAACATAGATAGGCTTTCTAGGCAAAGAATAATTAAAAAGAAAAATAGGAAAATTATACAAAGTCTGTCTTTACTCAAAATTAGTTTGCGACGTTGCCGACGTTATCGAGCAATTCTCACTGCCATAATACCGAAATGACAAGGCAATGTCTGACATCGCGCGATCGAAGAGTAAGTTGCGAAGAGAATGAAATTACGTCGTGTGGAGAGGTAATAGTTTGCCGGAGAGTCCGATAGAGGGGTTTACTGTCGTTTTCTACGAAGATTCAGTTGACGCGGGGAAAATAAAGTAAACGGTTTAAGAGCATTGGCGTGGCAACGGAATTCCACGGAGCGCATCGTTGTAACAAGGTAGGCGGGATGATGCGAACGAAAGGAACGGTTCCACCCCGCGGCTCCGCCAGCGAGCCAATAACCCAGGCGAATTAAAGTGAACGGATAATGAACGTTCGCGACGTCATTGCTGCCGCCGGTGCTGCTGGTCACCTGTGTTCTGTAACACGAGATGCATTCGCATTACGCAACCCGTTGCAGCGGCTCACCACATGTATCTCGTACGCAACTGGGTTATTATTTACAACCCGCGGCGCTCTTCGGCGCTACTTTTAATACCCGCGTTTCCCCGTTTCCCCATTTCGTCGCCATAAATCCGCGACGCTAGAATGAAACAACGTCCCCGATACGACGCTTTGATTCCGCGCGCGAATTAACGGGCCGTTGTAAACACGGACTGTTTCAGGGCACTGATCAACGAGAAAGTTTATAGACTGTGGAAAGTGAAACCAGCTTCTTTGCTAAACCGATAACGCGGCCATTCATGCGAAATTACACGGCGTTTCCGGGTGATCGTGTGTTTACTCTCTTCTTGAGATTTGCATCCAGCCGGACGAAATATTAAAAGAATTAGGAGTTAGGAAGATCGTAGTGGACGAAACTTGGTAGAAACTTGGAAATTATTTTTGTACATCCAATTCTGTTTTTACACGAACTTCTTTTACACGATTTTGATTTAACACGAATTAGGACAAAAATTTAATTCTCTTTTTACACGACTTATTTTGATTTAACACGATCGACCCAAATTTTTGGCCTAGCCAAAACACAAACACAACGATTAATTACCGAATTCGTTCTTAAATCCACTGAAACATCGGCACCACAGGAGGCTAGTCCTAATTTTGTTCAAGAGATTACAGAAAGAATTTCACCAATGGAGCACGAAGACGATAACCAAGACATTTCTAGCGATAGCAGTAATATTGCAGTCTTACGCAAACGTATGCGTTTATTGTCAGAAAGTGATAACGAATAAAATCTTTTTACGTGTAACTCATATTATCTTGCCTAATTTTTGTGTGCATGAATTAGTGACATGTTTCTTTCCTTTTTAAATGATAATTTACTTTGTACGATACATGTGCAATCTTTATGAAATAAAATGTTTAAGATCCTAGCATGAAAACTCATGGTTTATTGTATTATTTTTGTCGATTTCTTGGGACTGGAACCAATCTTCTATTTTTCCATAGATGCGATATATTTTTTTACACGAATTTGTTTTACACGTATTCTTCGGGAACGTATCTATGGTGTAAGAACAGAATTAGGTGTATTCTTGTTTGGTTCTTGCTACCTCGTGAGATTCTAGAGAATAACAATTATTATTTATTATTATTTTGGGTATAGTTACTTATTCCGTTAAAATTAATAATTTTATTGATTATTGTCATTGTAGTATCATCGAAATAAATTATTTTACCGTATATAAGCATAATTAGTAATAGGGAAATTAATTTTTATTAGTTTAATCTGCTAATGGAGGAACAGAGAGAAATTTATTTAACGGTAGAATTATCAAATCAGATTTATCAAAAGAAATATAGTTAAAATTAATATTGACTACCTTGAAGTAGAAATATAATTACATATCTACACTTATTTTCAATATATCGTTTCAATTGCTATTATATAAAGTGTCGTTACGAGTATAATAATCGTGGTGGACGAAACTTGGTATAAACTTTGTATTCTTGTTTGGTTCTTGCTACCCTATGAAATTCTGAAGAGTAACAATCTGAATCATTATTTTAAGTATTGTTATTTATTCTGTTACTTTCAGACTTTCTTATTTGGAAAATTAATAATTTTATTGATCATTGTCATTGCAATGTCTGAATAAATTATTTCAATATATGTAAGCATAATTAGTAACGAGAAAATCAATTTTTATTAGTTTAACCCACTAGTGGAGGAACAATAAGATACATTTAACCGTAAAATTGCTATTTATTTATAAAATATTTATAAAAGAAATGTAGTTACATAAACATATTTATTTCCATCGTATTAATTTAATTAGACACACATTATGTCGTCCATAACCTAAAATTTGTACCCCTGGTTAAAATCGTCTAGGATTACCAAATCAGTCCAAACAATTGGTTTCATATTTCTTGAAGTTATACGATTGTTTTTTCTAAAATTGATATTAACTATCTTAAAATAAAAATATAATTACATATCCATCGTACCATTTTAATTATTATTATATATTACATTTAAGTTTCCATCGCAAGTTGATAATTTTAACGTTAATTATGTCGTCCATAACCTAAAATTCATACTCCCACTTGGGACAAACTATGTTTAATATTTATTGAGGTTATGTGGTTATTTCTGGCAAAATTAATATTCCCATTATACTATTCTACTTATCATTATACATTACATTTAAGTTCACGTCAAGTTCACGAGTCCATGATTTTAGCGCCAACCATATCGTCCATAACCTAAAATTTGTACTCTTATTTAACGTTGGGAAAAGAAATAAGCAATTCCGTAGTTCCAGGTGTCATTAACATAATGTACTGTGCATCGTAAAATCAGTGGAATGAGCATTCCCCGTTCTTTCTCCTTATACTCTTCAATTGCAACTGGTTCGAGTACACTACAACATTTTGTATGGAAATAAACGTTCCGTTACGCTAGAAAATCGTGTTCTTCGTGTACGCTGGCTTGGAAAGAGCTCGGCATTACCGTACACCCGTAATCCGATTAGCCGTGAGTTAATTATCCGACTATACTAGTTCATGGTGAAAAATAGGGAACATTCTCCGTCAAACGCAAATTAGAAAAGGAGATCACGCGGTGCAGCGTCTCGACGTTCTGTCAACCAAAGAAATATTATTACCATCTTGGAAAGAAGATAGAATCGTGAACCAGCTAGAGAGCACAATCTGTCCGGCGTAATTTGGTTCGACCACTAATTATCTCGTGTATGTTTTCCTTATCTGTCAGAAACGATCCACCGCATCCTGTGCTTTCAATTTGTACTGCTACTAATAGTAACCTCCGTCGGGTGGGGCCGTACACCGTAATCATGCGAAATTTATTTGCATACGATAAATCATGCAGAGATCGCGAACGATTAGGTTGCGTGCCACAAATTGAAATCCTGCAAACGTAACAGCGAATACCAGTCGCGAAACCTTTTTCTTCTACGCTTGCCTATGTACACGCAGCACGTGCAGTTCAAACGGTTTCTAGCCCTCTCGCGTCTGAATCCTGAAACCAATAATTAACGCGGGAATTCTCGTTTGTTCCAGGTTACCACAGCTTGCCGTTTTAGCGAAGATTTTGTGCCTCCTGATGGTAAGTGACATATTTATACGTTTAGTTTATCTATAATAAATTAAAAATTTATTTCCTGGTTATGTCACGTTATTATTATGCAATATTGGCATGATAATTACGTTATGTGATTACGTTCTATTATGGGAAATGTGAAGTTTAGGTTATAGAAGTTCAATAATTCAAAAATTATAAGTAAAGAATGATATAAGGGTGCCCCAAAATTCACGCAAGAAGCAATTTTGGTAGAAAACACAGGTTTTTAATTGAAAATTGTAAGTTTGAACATGCATTGTTTGTTCGTGTAGCGTTTCATTTTTAATAACCCTTAACTATCAGCTCTCACACTGTCTTTTTTTTCGTTGGCAACACTTTATCGCACAAATGGCGCCAAATTAAAATCTTACCTGAATTTTGAGACACCCTATATGTGAAAAGTATCAATGTAACATGTATATTAATTATATAAGTGGAAATCCATATTTTTCTATTTATTCAGTTCTATTTACTCATAAAAAGTTCAAAATTGGAAAGGCTCTCTTATATTATTCACAAAAAGAGTTAATAAATTGAAATATCGAAAATATTAAAATTTAATATCTCAAAAAATTATGAGTAAAAAATAAACTTTCTATATAGTTTATATAGTATCATAATATGTATATTAATTGCAAATATTAAGACTAGTAGTGTTTTATTTATTTAGTTCCATTTGTTCATAGAAAATCTTGTTAGGACACCCTTATATTACTAACAAAGAAAAATAATAATAACAATAATCATTAATTAAAATCTCATAAATAAAGTTTATAATTTAAATTATACTGCGTAGGTTTCCCACAAATGATTTTACATACTTGCAAATACTATAGCAAAATGTTGTTTGGCATATATATGATTGTATGGTGGTTATATGGAATTACATGTCACAATTTAGAAAGACTCTATAACAGTTTATTCGTTACTTACCTTGCAAAACATATAACTTAATTAATTATCAAAAGAAAATGAATAAAAGCAATTTTTATGTTCCAAAAAGTTATGTAATAAAATTTAACCAACTACTAATGAGAAGAATTCATGTTCAGAACATTAAATGACAATATATCGAAAATGAAAATACATAGCACATGACGTTTTTCCTCATAGCCACAAACATACAGGGTGTCCCTGAAAAATATATATAAAAGCAGGCATCAAATAATTCCTCATAAAAAACATATGTATAGAAATATGCAATAACTTTTCCTTGTATAAGCCTCAATTTTGAGAAAATCTAATTCGAAAATTCGTTTTATACTCTTTACAATTTTACAAGCACAACCTTATATAATATAACAAGGATGACAGTTTTAACAAATCCATAATTAAAATAACAAAATATAAGTGGGTATCAAATGTTTCCCCATAAGAAAATATGAATAAGAATATGCAATAACTTTTCTTTCTATAGGATTTAATTTTCGAGAAAATCAAATTTGAAAAATTCTTTTGTACTCCTTGTAATTTGACAAGCATAATTTTGTATATAACAAAATTGTTGGTTTTATAAGAACAACTCTGTAATTAAAATAATAAAATATCCTTGATAAAATATTTTCTTTTTTTCTTCAATATTGTATGAACAATATTCCTAAATGAGATGTTGTTAGTGGTGGATGAAATTTTAATAACAAGAAGAACAATTCTTTATTTAATTAGAAAGATTATAAAACACAAATATAACGTTTAAATATAATCAATTTCTCACAATTACTCAATCACAAGATTTCTCACTATTATAACACAATTGCAACTAACGTATCCGAAATCACTCGTTTTTTTCTTTCTTCTTCATACATTACATTGACATACACAATTCACACAACACCTCAATCATTTATAATAATAACTTGGATTCATTAGATATTGTAATCCCATGCATAATTGTTCCACTCATCCCAACACATATATACTTAAAAATCTATGTAACCACTACCACAGATGTGACAAATCCATATGTACAAAGTAATTGTTTAACGTCTATCTTCTCCTAAATTAAGCTCCAAACGAAAAAAGAGTGATTCTATATTTTCTCTCAAATATTTCTTTACACAGAGCCATCTGATACCCACGGTTGTGCATATCTTTCGGGAACACCCGGTAGTCGCCACGTTTACAGAAGACAAATGCGAAGCAGCGTAAAATAACATTTTACACTTGTGCTAGAAATCATTGCACACTAAATTACGCTTAAGACAGTTTTGAAGTATAGCAGCGCTAGCAGTGCTATCAATATTCCCGGGGCAAAAATCTGAACGGTAGGAATACGTAGCCGAAATATATCTGTATGTTATCTATGTATCCAGGAGAGATACGACCGTTCCAGTTCCCCACAATTACATTCAAAAAAGAATTCCCGCTGCCTCGAGTGTTTTCGCGTTATGTTCATAGTTTAAGGGAAATACGGCTGCCCCAGATACGTTGCTGCCTCTAACGAGCCGTGTAAAATTTGAACGAGGGCTTTGGCCACGTTCGTGCGGAATCCGTAAACTTGCATACTTATTCGACGGATACGTAAGCGGATACGTGCCAGGTCTTTGTATAGGATCGGTGACTAGGTCAGATCGGAGATACTCGTTGCACGAAGAGGCCAAGCTTCGGCAGAATCGCGTGCTAAAAGTCGATCTAGGGCTTTGCGAATCGGCAGTTGCGTTCGTACACGCGCCTACCGCGGCCCGGTGATCGATGCTGCGTAGTTACCCCACGCGTCCGCGGGAGGGCAACCCCGAGTTATTCGCAGTCTTGCTCGTCCACTCGGACTCTTTGTCTCGATTCGGTAGCCTTGCGCGAACCACGCGATCCAACGCGTGTGTACACATTTTCGCAGTAGCCGTATTTACCCTGCAATTTGGGTCTCCATTTCGCACGAAACGAGGCTATCTACATCTGTTCTCGTTTTAATGCTCTGTTTCTAGGCCCGAGCGCCGCGTTCAACTATGCAGCCAACTTTTCTTTCCATCCTTCCACCTTACAACTTTCGTACTTGAACTTCGGTCATCGTTTCAACTTTCAAGCCTGCTTTAGCGTCGTCGATAGGGGTCTTCGTGGCGCAAGCAGACTTTGATAAATTTGATTGCTTTATTAATTGAGCTCGTCGGCAGCTATTAACGAGCATCGATAACGGGTGAAAGAGTCAATTAATTATCGGAATTATCTCCCAAATGTGAATTTATATTCTTGGGGTTATTAACGGTCTTCTTCGTGAATAGAGTGCGATAGGATATACAATTATTAATTTTGTTTATTATTATTATAAAATTGTTAAATTGCAATATAACGTTCTTCTTCGTGAATCGAGTGCGATAGGATATACAATTATTAATTTTATTTATTATTATAATAAAATTGTTAAATTGCAATTTTGAAGATGCAATATTGTTCGATCTCGTGACAATGGAATTGCGAATGAAATATTTTATTGTAGCTGTAATTATGGAAATATTATATTTTTAATTCTTGCAGTCTTACGTAAATTTATTCGATTTTACATTCTTTTGGTTAGTCGGGATAATGATTATTTCATAATGTAAACATAATTTACGTATAGTAGGTTCGACAATGAAACGTATATATGAAGAGTTATACGTAATTAGAGTTTATGGAGTATCGGTTTATGAGTTATTATATTTACGAGTCATTATGAAAGTGGCATAAGGAAATTCAAAAGAATTTATCTCTTATTTTGGGTAGCATTCATTAACATCGCAATAAGATAAAACTATTTTTAGCAAAATAACAAAACACTGAACTGTTAGGTCGATCTTGTTAGCAGCTTCGTCGAAATTAATTTTTTCTTAATTTAATATATTCAGAGTGTGAAATTTAAATATTTTGAAACGAAGTGTACGTCCAAAACTTTAAAATCACTTATTCGTTAACGAGGAACGTGCATGTTTTAATTGAAAAAATACGAATCGGTACTTAAGCTATTAAATATTTAATAAATTTTAGTAATACATAATATATATATATTTAAAAATAATAAAATAACATAAAATTATTATTTTCGTTAAAAATTGTCTTTTTTATTTAATAGAAAAATATTTATGGAACTTTGACAATTAGCTGTCTAATTAATTAACAATGCAGTGAAGAAAATTCCATAATTCGTAGAATAACTCGAAACATATATCAATCCAACAGAAACTCCATAAAATACTATTGTTTGAAGATACAAAGATCAGTCATGACAGCTTCGAAAAGACATTCGCTTTATTATTAAAAACAAGAAACAATAATTACACCGATCTTTATTTTTCTATTTTCCCATAAAGCATTTAAAATTTAAAAGTGATTGGAAACTTTTGAACGATAGTGTATATGACTTAGGCTACTTTCATAATCACCGACACATTCGTGGCTGGCTAATACAATTTAATATTTCCCATGATATTCCAAACACATTGCGCAACAAATCGGCGTGTAACTTAACCCTTTGCACTCGAATATTTTCTCTCTATAAAGAGACAACAATTCGAAGCTTTTCTTATATTTTCCTAAACTCGGAAATTATAATTATAAATATTATGCTGAAACAAAGAAAGAAAATCACTCATACTTCATTGCCTCATAACCATTACGTAATTACTTGACTTCTAAGGTATTAAAACAAACGTTGATTTAGTATTCAAGGGGTTAAATACGACGACCTGAATTGTAACATAATTGTAACCTAACCTAACATAACCTAACCTAATAAGAACCAAGTTTGGCGCGCAGTTCGGTTCAATATTGATTATGATCTACGATCGATAGTGTGGGTGGAATGAATAATATTATTTAAGACTTATTTAAAGAGTAACTCAAAAAATATTTTTAAGTTAAAATATTTAAATAATAAATTATATTAACCCTTTGCACTCGACGATTTTTTGGCTAGAGAAAAGTAAAAATTCAAAGATTGTGTACTAAAAAATTGACGATACCTTTTTGGGCAATAATTCGTGGGTAGAGTGCACAATAATATCTAAGAGCTTTTTACACAAGTGACTCACAAAATATATTTAAGTTAAACTATTGAAATAATAAAATCGGTGCATTCTTTCCAGAAGTTTCTTCTCTCTCACTCACTCTTAACCCTTTGCACTTAAAAGACGCCCCTGAGTCGCCATTTAATCAGATTCTAAAGATGGATGTTAATTAATATACCAAATTTACAATTACCCTACGATGTGTGGAATATCGAGGCAAAATAATTTTACGTCTTAATTTGCATACGATTTCTTACTTGCCGTTTTAAAAATATCGTCGATTTTATGGCAGAAAGTCTTCGAATTACTATTTTTTTGTAACGAAAAAATCGCAAAAATCGAGTGCAAAGGGTTAAAATTTATTTTAGCAAAGGGAGTATATACTGTAGTAACTAAGCTTTAAATATAAATTTATAATTATGAAACCAGAGATTAGATATATATATATATATGGAACTTAATATCTCTTCGATTTTAATTTTCTTCTTTTTGCTTTTAATGACACAGTATTGATATTACAAAGTCACTAGGATAGTAGAAATTTTCTATAAACTGAAATTACAAATTTCATCCCTCTTGGACCTATATTTTGTTCGATATAACACAGAATTTAACGTTACAAGGGCATTCATTCATATTATAAAAATTTTTCACATATCTACGTAAACTAAAATATTCAGAAATTTAACAAACCTTTATTCGATACGACAGAATATTATTATTATAAGGATATTCCTGTTAGAGGAATATCTAATTTCTCAGACAACTGTTTCATTCTGGCACATTCTTCTAAACATTTTTTCAAATATCATTACACGTTATAAAGGTAACCCTCCTACAACACGGCATCCTATAACACGGTTTCACTGTAACACGATTCATAAATTACGGGAACCCTCCTATAACACGTGTTGCAAGAAGATGTGGCCCTCTTCAGTTGAAATAGAAAACGTGCGTGAATCGTCAAAAAATGAAATTGGTGGCATATTAGAATTTGATAAATCAATCGTAGGTGAAGGTTTTGTGGATATGGCTATTGAGGACGTTCAAGATTTATTAATGGAGGAAGAAGTTGACGTAAGCGGATTTAATGGAAATGGCATCTGAAGCTGTAAATCAAATCGATTCCGAGGACACTGGCACTGATGAAGATTGTACAGTTAATAATTTAACATTAAAAAAATTACAAGAAGGCCTAAGCTTAGTTGAAAATCTCGAGTCATTTTTCTTGAATGCAAACCCTGAGAGAAGTCGAAAATTCAAAAGGGAGCTGCAAAACTGTTTAGCTCCATACCGAGAAATTTACAATGACCTGCCAAGAACCAGTAAGCAAAGTGAAATTACAGATCTTTTTGAGAGGCAAGAAGATGCAAGAACTTTAAATAAAGAAAAATGTTCTGAAAGTGAAGGCGATATCATTCCACCGAAAAAACGTTCTCGATTGATTATATTGAGCAGTGACGACGAAGAAATTTATTAAATTAAAGTTGCGTTAAATTAAAATAATATTTTTGTTTTGCGTTGTACATAAATTTATATTTTTAATAAAAATTAAGTTGTTTATGTAGAATTAAAAAAAATTTGCTTTTAATAAGTTTTCGGAACGTAACCCCTCTTTTTGTACTGGCTTTAGGTCTCATACAACACGGTTTCATACAACACGGAATTTTCTAGGAACCTATCTACCGTGTTATAGGAGGGTTACCTGTATTTATATCAGATATTGCAAAATTACAGGACAAATGAGTTTTTCTCGTTCAACCTCACTCACACTCGCACACATAAAACCAACACTCACGGATAGAAGTGGTGCCGAACGATAATGGACGATAACCGCGACAGGATTATTAGAATCGAATTTAAACGAAGTTTATGTATCCTCGATACCGGTTATGAGCAACGCAATAAACGGTTGGCCGGTGCAATAATTAATTAAACGACTGGTGGACTCGCGTCGATAAATTTAGACGTTTCTCGGTGACGCCGTTGCTGGAGACGTCGCTGCGGGCGCGCGGCGAAGAACTGTAACCTTGGCGCTAGAACGGTTAGAGGTTAGGTGCGAATTTAATGAATGATCGGCGCATAAAATGGCGAAGACGTTTCGCGTTTGGTATCGGCTGCATCGCGTGCTTCTTGCGAGACTTTTATTATTCAAATCCCAACCGCCGCTGCCTGACGTGTCCATCGTAATGGTGACGTGGAATTAATTAGAAAACCGATAGTTTATCGTTGCATATGCAACACTGCAATGCGGCTACGTGAAAATGCGTCTCGCGTGCAGCAACCTCGTTGTTAGAAAAACTTTTAACCACAGCCGTATGTTTAACGTTTAAAGGATACGAAAGCAACGGGTTCATAGTGGTCAGTCTTATCCATACTTTCAACCGTGGTCGGTTTCCAGGAGAAAATCAGCTAGTGTAAGGTCTTGTCGTGAGGTTCGGGTAAGACGTAAAAGTTGTAGACCAAAACCATTAAAAATACGAGTCTTAGCAGGTGGTAGAGTCAGTAGCCTGCGATCGTAATTTAATGTCAGTTGAGTTGCACCGGTTTGTTGTCAGTGAGTCACAATGTTGCGTATAATTTCCAAATGATTGCTGTTTTATTTATTTTCCTTAATCCTTTGCATTACAATAACGAATCTCACTAGTTATTCGTGTTAAAATCTCACGATTTTTTAAGCTACACTGTACCATAATTATATTTAACGTGTTTTAACAAATTTTGCACAAAATTCGAAGAATTTCTACAATTTTTATCTAATTTTATAGTGGGCGTAATAAACGTATAGTGGTTAATTAAATTTAAATATTATTCAATGTATTATTTTGTATAATTAAGTCGTACTGTAAGAGGTTAACACAATTATTGATCCTTTGCACTCCAAGAATATTTTTACTTCATCGATCGGCAACTCTAACACAGTTCTGCTGTGAGAAGTATTTTAGAGTAAAAAATTTTATTTTAGACAGAAAAATATTAAGAATATTTGTAAATTTATTCGTTATTCGGCTGTTTTGTCTTTCTTTCTTTTTATCAATGAGAAAGAATTCAAATAACCAATTCCTAGTTTCTATTGTCACCGCAGTGGCGCCACTGGAGTACGAAGGCTTAGGAACTTACGTGTCTCGTTAATTATGAAAGTGGTCTAAATCAAAAACCCATAGAAACAATTTTGTCGTTTATTTTGTGTCGTATTTATTTATATTACAATAAAGTATAGAATTCGTAGTTTCACCTAATTAAATTTTCGATTTATAATAAATTTGAAGCTCGGAACTTTCAATACTTATACTAAATATAATACTTTAATAATTTTAATTTATACCTGATATGCTATGTCAAATATAATTCTACGATGTTATACTTTGACAAACTTTGCACAATCACTGACATATATGAAATATATTATATTTTATACGAACATAATCGTTCAAACTACAAATAAAAGATGGATTAAACCGAAACGAGAGTGAAATAATACAGAATAGCAAATAGCCTCATGACATAAAATTATTGAAAAATATTATTCTAAAATTAGATTCTACGGATTTTATCTACAAACGAAGAGGCTTCGGATAATTAAATGAACATTATCTTCGTATTGAGATTGAACAAATGAAAGATAAATTGAACCAAAACGAGAGTGAAATAATACAGAATAGCAAATTACCTCGCGTCATAAAATTATTAAAAAATGTTATTCCAAAATTGGATTTTATTTTCAAATGAAGAGGCTTCGCATAATTAAACGAGCATTATCTTCGTATCGAAATTGAATAAATAAAAGGCCAATTGAACCAAAACGAGAGTGAAATAATACAGAATATCAAATAGCCTTGCGACATAAAATTATTAAAAAATGTTATTTGGAAATTGGATTTTATTTTCAAACGAAGAGGCTTCGAATAATTAAGCGAACATTATCTTCGTATCGAGATTGAACCAAAATGAGAGTGAAATAGTACAGAATATCAAATAGCCTTGTGACATAAAATTATTAAGAAATTTTATTCTAAAATTGGATTCTACGTATTTTATCCTCAAACGAAGAGGCTTCGAATAATTAAGCGAACATTATCTTCGTATCGAGATTGAAAGAGAAGTAGAAATATTTTACGACTCCTTACAAAGCATCGGGACGTCTACTTGGCCTGACAAGATCCGCCGTCATAACATTGTTACGGCGCCGTTCACGGAATAAAAGAAGTGTCAGATTCTACGACCATTAATGGACAGCTCGTGTCCGCTCGTTAACAAATCTTGCCGGTATACATCCCCCGTGGTCCCCGCTGTAACGACGTTCCCCTGTCTTCGATACCGTGTGCATTTTTATTCCAACCGCAGGCCGAACCGCAAAAAGGATGCGCGTGAACGACTCGACGAATGATTCGATGCCACGATATGTGAATCAGTCGTAAAAATGTTCTTGCCCGGCGTCGTGAAGGCGTTGCGACGTCTTTAACGATTTCGCGTTCGGTCGTCGAACTGGAAACATCCTTCGCGAATTCCTGCTTGTCCTTTTACTCTTATCGAAATACGAAGAATTGATCATCTATTTCGACGACGGTGCCGCTATCTGGCGGCCCTCGCGGCGAACCAAAATGGCCGATCCGCGCAGAGCGATAGGTTATGTACGCGCCTCTAACCTTAATGCAACGGGGTTATGGCGAAACGCTAAAATTTTAATGAACTTTCTACTTATATTTTTACGCGGCAGTGTAAACTCGGGATCCGTGCCGTGATAAAATCACTTACGATTATTACACCGATGTGTGGAATAAATTTCGAACGTCACTGCCGAGCACGGAACGGGTTCTGCATATCATTTCCATCGGATTGCTTAATAACTTTTTACGCTCGCAAAATAAACATTCGAGTTTGATCTCTTCTGTCGGCCCGAACGCGTCGCTGTTTTATAAGCTGTCTTAATCGAGAAGGAGAAAGAGGGAGAGACAGGAATCCCGATAACGTTGCCATTATAATTTACGGCTTGTTTTGACGAAACTTCATCGATACAAAATAATTTGTCGATTGCAGGTGGTGATGTGCGGGGCGGTGCCGGCAATGGTGCGCTCCGTGAGTCTCTACTCGACTTGCAGCAGCGGCAATGTTACCGTAATTGGCCGCTTGATCAACGCCACGGTACGCAATGATGAAAATGCCCCTTACCGTAAGTAAGATTCTAATTAATTACGCTACTCCGTCGGGAGATTAATCCTTTCCCACTTCGAACAAACCGATCGCTCCGCGAATCTTGTTTTCGCTTTGTCAGATCAAACATCGTGGATTTATCACTCCCATATGTACATACATCTGACGTAAACATCTATTGACGAGGTCTCCTAATATTTTACTTAACTTTTTCCAATATCTTCGAAAAATGATTGCAAGGGATTAAAATTAAGATCTTATATTTCAAAATTAACAGAGTTTCTTTGCGAAGTACAATCTTGGACTTCGTGTGTCGCATTTTTGTTGAGAAAGATTAACAATTTCCAGTATTACGAGCTAAAGGGTCTCCTAAAAATCCATTATTAATAATATTCGTAATTCAGGCTCTTCCTGTTATCTGAATTAACAGAAGTGAACAGGATTACGGTTAAGTATGAGTTTAACCTCTTAGGCACGGCTGAATTTTGCACAGGGCTGTTTCTCTTTACGATAGAGTTCAACGCGAATCACGCGTAAATGATACAGCACTGTAATGGACAATGCTGTTCTAAAAAATTATAAGCATACGGATCGGCATGTTCATCATCATTTAATTCAAACGGTGAGCGAGTGAGCCACTATAGTGGCGCATCGTGCCTATGAGGTTAATAAATATATAATAAATATGTAAATTTGTATGGATTAATTAAATAACAATTACTTTAAATATTACTAAACATTATAATCAATT
>NW_016908695.1:95137-106963 GCF_001483705.2 Eufriesea mexicana | reverse complement strand
ATAATCAATTATACAAATTATTATATAAATATAATAAATAATATAAAATTACATAAATAATCAATTAATATATAAATATACATATATTATTTTAGATAAAGTTGTACAATATATAATATTATATGAGATATTATACAATATCTCAGAAACTATTGAGTAATTGCCCTTATAATGGTACTCTTATAATACCCTTATAATTACCCTTATAATGGTACATTTTCTAGACCTAATAGATGAGTAAATTTACAAACCTGCAAAATTTCAACTAAATCATTTAACCGAAGAATTTGCACCATCCTTGTAAGCAGAAATGTGCACTGGAAATTTGAAATGCCTATGTATAATATATAACATTATATTCTACAATTTATAATATATAATATTATATGAGATATTATTATGAGACATTATACAATATCTAAAAAACTATTGAGTATTTGCCCTTATAATGGTACATTTTCTTGAACTAATAGATGAGTAAATCCACGAACCTGCAAAATTTCAACTAAATCAATTACCCGTAGGACTTGCACTCTCCTTGTAAGCAAAAATATACACTGGCAATTTGAAATGCCTATCATAGCAGCAACTCGACTCCATCGTGATACGGTTAGCTTCGAACCGTCCTGTCTGCAAAGAGTTAAGTAAAAAATGGAAGAAAAATCGATTTTCTTGATCCTAGATAGTAGATCACCTTGGTATACAATTGCCATAGATAATTGACGATATTCCCGGAGATTATGCTAATAATCGATCCCCGTTGGCAAATCGTTGTATCAACGTGCTCATCGGAGTATAGCGTGGTCAGCAGATCGAGCATATGTATCAGCGAACATGCATATGCTAAACGAGATGATAAAGTAGCGAAAGGTATCCAGAATTGGATGCTTTATTAATAGATCGGACGAGTATGATTTATCGTGGAGGATTGGAAACGAGGCCAGCCACGCGACATCGAGCGTTTAAACGGCTTTCGAATAAATTCATCGTCGCAACGTGTGCGGTCATTGTCCAGGATAGGTCGATCTGTTAATTGAATCGAATCGGCCGACACGAGGCGCTCGACCGTGACGTTATCTCATCCCATCGATAGTCTCGTAGACCAAAAAGGATCCCGAACGAGAGATTAGCGTAGGTACTGCTCTGTAGAGATAAACGTCCGAAGCTGGAGCACTAAAGATCTTAATTTATAGCGATTCTTATCCACCGACCCTAGGGTCAGGGCCTTATCTCGCTCGCTTTCGCTACCAAGCACGGTCCGGGACCCATCCGATCCGGAGTTTTATCTCTACGAACTAATAACCGAACGCTATTTCCGCGGAATAGGCTGACTTGCACCGAGAGAAAGCTCAGGACCAAGTGAAGGATCCCTTTGCCTCGGTTTGTCGCGATTGTTTTCGACTAGACGCTCTTTATCTCGCCCATTGCCTCTCCTCGGACAGACTCGCGCTGCTCCTCGTGATTATTTATTAGGACCATCGTCGTCGCGCCTCTGGGTTCATATGGGGCCATCCTAGAAACTCGGTTTAGGATATTAATGGGGGTTACAGAGGAAAGTTCGTACTCTTAATGCCTCAACGATTTTCTGGAAAGAAAATTTATCATTTGTCACTTATCGCGACGTTTAAAGGGTAATTCGACGACTAATTATCCGGGAATCTTATCACTCTTGTTTGTGCAACTAAGGGTTGCTAGGACGTCCATAGAAGACGTCGTAAAAGTTCAACGTACGTAATTAATTACCCTAACTGGATGACCTGAGGTATCAACGTTTACTCGAAGAAAATTGAATTTCATGTGCATTCGTGTGTTGCGTAGGAAGTGTGGTTCGGAGAACTCAATTTACTCATAATTATACAGTTTAATATTCTATTTTAAATTTTTCATTCAGTTAGCAATGCTATGAATAGCAATGTTTTGGTAAAAAGATGTCAATGACTTCCATTTAAAACAATAGTTGCATGGTGACATCGTGTATATCCCACTCTATAATGTTCTGTACAACTTGGGTCTCTGTTTTCTTTAAAATCGTGTGTCTCAAATGTATATATCTAATCACATCTCTCATGATTATATAATTAATGATTTGTTGAGGTAATAAATCTGATTTTTATGTCTGATGGTTTTGAAACCTTTGAGTGTACGTGTCTGATGATTCCTCGAGCAATCTTTTGTCAAGTTTGTTAAAATCGCGGTGTAGCTTTAGATAACTTATTGCCCATTTTGTGGCTTCCTGTTTAACAGATGAAATTGAGTCTTCTTTTCGTATTGCATCGTTGGTTATAAACCATGACACACTTGTAATTATGCATTAAACTTTTGATCGAAATCTTTCCGGAACTGTAATGTTAGAAATAGACACTGGGCCCCAAAACTCTGTCATACGTCCATGTCAATTTTAGTATGCATTTGTAGATGGTTGCTTTCAAGTTCAACGATAGTTTTGATTTAGGCTTCTAAGGGCCAGTACAGTTTATGTAGCTACATTCTGAGCTGTTTTCTTTTTTGACACGTGTTTTTTCCAGTTCAATCTGTCGCAAAAGTGCTTTCCAAGGTATTTGACAGATCTGCTACTGATATCGTTTTTGAATTTAGCGACGCTGGTGGACATGTACCTTCCTTAAGCGTGAAGGTTATATTAGCTGATTTCTCAGGACTTGCTCTGATTCTCCATCTTTTTCGTCATTCTTGAACATTATTTAGGGAGAGAGGATAGTTTGACACGTTTAAAAAGTAGAGCTATTTTAGACAACTAAGGAAGAATGAAGAAAAAGCGAACACTCGATTGATATAAGCTTGTGTGATTTATTTAAGGATATTATAAACTATAGTTAAACACTGTTAAGTTTTTTAATATAATCTCTGATTTAGCTTTGCGACGTCATTTTTCGGAATTATTTTCTATTTTCAAATGGCCTATCGGTATGCAAGATTTCAGATAAATAAGGTTAGTGACGAAAAAGATCAAAAAGGACTCTTGAAACTATAGCATAGTTAGCATATTCTCTAGACATTGACGTCAAACCATTTCAATTTCTACGAAAATTATCAAAATGACAGTTATTTGTTGTAGTCTCTGATTTAGCTTTACGACGTCATTTTTCGAAATTATCTTCCTTTTTCAAATGGCCTATCGGTATGAAAGATTTCAGTCAAATAAGGTTAGTGACAAAAAAGATCAAAAAGGGCTCTTGAAACTATAGCATATTTAGCATATTCTCTAGGCACTGACGTCGAAACATTTCAATTTCTGCAAAAATTATCAAAATGACAGCTATCTATAGTTGACCTATCGAACCTTCATAAAAAATTTCTATGTTTTTGTTAACAATTTTTAAATAATCGAACGTGCATCTCTACGGTATCTAGAATATACAGCGCAAGACCAAGTACTGTACGTTCAATAAAAGAAGGCACAGCGTGTTTACCTCCTCACAGCTGATTAATTCTTCTGACACTTCCTTGATCACATTGACCATTATTGGTCGAAAACGGTGACAAAGACCATCGGTCACTGTCTTGGACCAGTACCAGTCACTGTCTATGATCATGGAAACGTAGTTAGTCAACCGTGAGGATGTAAACACGCTGTGCCTTCTTTTCTCGAACGCGCAGTACTCGTTCCCGCGTGACACGACGAACATTCCGATACCGTATACGACACGTATCCAACAAACGATTACTCGACAGTTCTATTCGCACCTAGTCTTCCTACGTCGATGATCTCCACTGCGAAGCACGATTTCGCGGAATCCACGAATTGCCAAGCGAATCCGTAGTCGGTACTCGCAATCTGTCCGCCCTGTCCGTGGCGCGAGCGCGAGGCGGCTCCTTTTCTGACTCTGGCTCACGAGGTAGGGGAGAAAAGGAAGGTCTGAAAGGAGGGAAGAAGGCTTGTGCAAACAGAGGAGCCAGTTTTCGCGCCGCACGCTGCGCCGCGTCTGCACCTCCCCGAGATCCATCACCTTCGTCCACCTCTTCCTCCTTTTCCACCTCTTCCGTCTCCTGCTGCCACCGTTGCTGCCGTTGCTGCAGCACTGCCTCCACCTTTTCCTTCTGTTACTCGTATCTCCTACCTCTCTCGCCACTTTACTCTCGACAACGAGCCTCTCCTGACCGACGATTACTCAAGCTCCATTCGCGAAATGAACCGACTCCACTCGCGCGCTGTACCAGGCTTTCAGACACCGTGAGAGCGTCCTTCAAGCTTGCGATTCTAACTGCCAGGCTGGGCAGTCGGCTACGCGAATTCCTCCTGTGTCGGCGGATTCGAAGGATAATTAACCTCGCGTGGAAAATTGCTTCTTTGCATACTCCTCGCTAATTAGTCGCCTCGGTTTCGAACGTCTGCTTCGCGACGCCTAGCGTTTCGTCCTCTGTCGACTCGTGGGATAGACAATCGTCGCGATTCCTCTGCGAGTAGCTCTGGTCTCTAAGGAGTTATTTGTCCGATGGGTATCTGCGGAATTGGAGAGTTATTTTGCTCGCGTGAGAGTTTGGAGACTTGGAATGGAGTCATTTTTCTAGCACGATGCGCGTACGTTTAAGACAATGTGACGTTTGCGAGATATTTGTGTATCTTGGTATAATTTGTTTAAATTGTATTGATCTACTTTGTTATGGTATATACCTGTATTTCCTTTTTATAGGATAGTGATTTTTAACTAATGTGTAGTATTTAACGAATGTGTAATTTTTAGGTTTGGCGGGAGAATTTTGAAAACGTGAATACTTAATTATTTATCCTGAGACAATGATTTCTTTTTTTATTACACTGTGAAATAACAAAATGTATAGATTTAGTACTATAGTTATTCAGTGTAAATGAAAATTGTTTTCACTATATTTTTTCTCAGCGATAGGAAATATAATATATATTTTAGTATGCCAGTAAATTTTAATAATTAGTCTCTGTTTAGTATGACCAGTTTATGGAAGTAATTGAACGTCGCTGTTGTAATATTAGAATTGCCAAATATTCAGAATTTTTATTTTTGGCTGTGTACTTTGTTATAATATATACCTGTATTTTCTTTTTTCTTTTTTTTTTCTTTTTTTCGGACTAGGATAGTGATTTTTAACGAATGTGTAGTGGTAATAATTTTTAGATTTGGTGGGAGAATTTTGAAAACGTAAATACCTAACTATTTACCAATGGAGACAATGATTTCTTTTTTTATTACACTGTGAAATAACAAAATGTATAGATTTAGTACTATAGTTATTCAGTGTAAATGAAAATTGTTTTCACTATATTTTTTCTCAGCGATAGAAAATATAATATATGTTTTAGTATGCTAGTAAATTTTAATAATTAGTCTCTGTTTAGTAGAAGCAGTTTATGGAAGGGATTGAACGTCGCTGTTTTAATATTAGAATTGCCACATATTCAGAATTTTTATTTTTGCGGTTACTGGAAATATGCAGTTGTTTTTAGAAAAGTCAAATATTCATACCATTTTAATTATTGTTACCTGTATATGTTAAAATTGGGTATAAAAATTGTAATGAACGCATCTTCATACTAACAGGATTTTTATTAAATTAATAATTATTAGTACACGTAATTCTTAATTAACCACTTTTGCGTTGTCAAGTGAATGGCAATAATACATTGCGTTTAAATTAATAAAATATCAGGAATTTTGAAAATCAATTTTGTCCTATCAAAGGTAAAATTCGACATTAATTTATACCCGTAAGAATCAGTAACCTATACTTAAATATTGCTTTGTTAAATAAATCAGAATAACGAAATACATTCTGTTTAAATTAATAAAATATCGGGAATTTTTAAAATCAATTTTGTTCTATCAAAAATAAAATTCAGCATCAGTTTATATTCGTAAGAACCAGTAACGTATACCTAAATATAATACATACAAGAGTAACAAATAATATAATTACGTTCCATTCTCATTAAAAGTCAAAATTAAAATTCCCTCTATGGATCCGTATAATTTTCAAGTCACATACTAATATATCGATATTAACCCTTTGCACTCGAGAGGCGACCGTCAGTCACCATTAGATAAAATTTCGAAGATCTATACTAATTAATATTTCAAATTTAAGATAATGTAACGGTGTGTGAGCTATCGAAATCAAATAATTCTACGTGTTAATTATTATACGATTTCTTATTTATTAATAAAAGAAATATCGCCAGCTTTATAGCAGAGAATCTTTGAACTCCTACTCATTTTTAGCCAAAAGATCGACGAGTGCAAAGGATTAAATTAAATAATTGAGATCTTTTTCCACAATATGGCGTATACGCCTTGTATAACGTCTTTGCACACAAGTGTAAAATTGTTACTTCGATGCTCCAACATGTAGTCGTTGTAATAAATTTATTAAAATTATCTAATTTTTTTATTTATTTAAATTATGTAAATTTTTTCATAGTCAGGAAAAATATTGAACCCATAGAGCTTATAAAGTTAAAGTTAAAAAGCAATTATATATTTTCAATAAAAAAAGGAAGAAAAATTCGCAAACCGTTCATCTCGACCGACCTGACATCTATACTAGTTATATCTCTAACTTGCGCTACCGATAAACTCACGGTAGCGGTGCCGTGCGCTACAGTATAACACGCGTAAGGTGTCACATTGACGTGGTGTACACGTCGCTGGCGATTTTGGAACAAAAGCATCTAGACGTGCGTGGCACGTCTTTCTAACGCAAGTGGTTAAAGACCGTTCCATACACGACATACAAGACGACGGTTCAATGAATCGACAACTATATTGGAAACAATTATCGCAAACCGTGACAGACCGCAACAGCGCGCTGAGAACCGTAATCTATGCGTGTCAAGCGTAATTCGATAATAACTATTATCGGCGAGCAAGACAAATAACAATTAGCGACTCGTTAATATCGAATTGAAAGGCACAGTGCCATTGGTGGACGCTGGTAATAGTTGTAATTACATCGATCCCCGTGACATTTTTTATCACGTTAAACGGCCTTAATCGTCCCACGAAGGACTCCAATCTTCCTAAATGACTGGCAGCATCTCTGGCAGAGTCACGGCATACTCCAGGACATAGGCACCGAAGTGGGGAAGAAATCCAAGAGATGGGAAAGAGAAAATGGTGCCTATCGGAAAACGAAGAAAGAGAGATAACAACCGCAGCTGGTATTTGTGGAGGAATTTAATTATTCTAGTCGCGGAGAACCGTGATTACCGCGTCAGTCGGGCAAATCAGGGCTTCACCTGTCACAGTTTCGACCAAGACCACTGGGACAACCGGTATATGTATTCTTCTCATTTGCGTGCCGTTGTAATCCCGCGCCCGAGGATGCCTGTGAGGACGCGCCCCGTGCATTGGCCAATCGTGCGTTTAGGTGTTAACGACAGGATCGCTATTATACGTGCCAGGCTTATAACAAGAACCGCGGTTATACCACGTTTTTTCCTTCTTTTGCACTTTTTTCCCTTGTTCCTCTGCTTACGCGGTCGGTACCGGCCTACTCGCTTTCGCGTCATATTATAGCTTTCATAACGCCGACGCCGCGAAATTGTGGCGCTGCAGTGGTTCTCACGTGATTATTCATCGCGGTAAAAATGCTCGGAAATGCGTGTAATCGATCGTCCAGGTCACCCGTATTCAGGATCCTTTGGATTTTTCCTGACTTTTCTTCCCGTTCCGGTTTTATAGGCTTTATCAGCTATCGGCGTTGGAGTGCGTGACGGGCGAGCGGATAGCTTGGACGAGTAAATATTCGGGGTTATTTCGGCCCCTTTAGAAAAAGGCTATTAGTTGCGAACCTATAACGAACGGAGAATCGGTTCCTGTATCGCGAGGAGCACGTAGAAGTAATATATGGGATCCATTCTTCTTTCCCTCTGTCTCGCTCTTTCCCGCTTATGCGCTGGCCCATCCTACCAGTTATTATCGGGGGTAATCGTGCCTAAAAGCCGGTGCCCGCTTTTGATTAAAATTGGCTTTTAATTCATTTGGCAGCCTCTAATCTCGTGGCGGCTCCGATCAGAGAAAACAGGTGAGAGGGAGAGGGGGACGGAAGACAGAGGTTCGGAGCGAAACACAACATTTACTTGCTGCTTCTTCATCCCTCTGGCTGTTCCCCTTATATTATATGTGTATCGTGCCTTAGAGCTTTGCTTTCGATTATTAGCTATCGATCCAATGGCTATGGATTTTTGGTTTTATGGATTTTCTTTATTGGTTTAATCTCTTTGTTTATCGCGTCATTCGATTCGCGTTGCGATGTCACTCGTTGGGCATGCGTGTTAGTGCAGGCTCACGGGAGCATTCGATTTTGCGCGTGTATGGGGCGGGTATGGATTAAGTTAGCGTTGTTTTGTGATCGTTTAAGGTTGGGCTGAAACGGTGGATATTGAAATTATTCGTATATGGAATGTAGAAGTATTTATTTTATTTTTAATATTTGGGATATTATATTCGTTGTAAATGAGTGTAAACAGGTTTTATTCCCTTTGATTTATTGTTAATTTGTTTACTGTTAATGGCATCAGTTTTGTTAGGTGACTCAAGTTTTGAAATAATTAAATGAGGAAATTATTCGTACATCAGATATATAAATATTTATTTTATTTTTAAACTTTAAAGTAATAGGATTGATATCGATGAAAATTACATAAGAAAATACTATATTCGTTATAAATGAGTATAAAAGGGTTCTATTTGTTTTAATTAATTATTCACTTCCAAACAAAATAATCGTTTATTTTTTACATCATTAGATTCCATAAATTTAACATTTTTAAATTATTTATAAATCGAATATTTAAATATTTATTTTATTTTTACAGTTGATTTTATTTAAAAATTACTAATAAATATTTAAATTTATTTCAATTAATTATACTTGTTCATTTCGAAATATTTCGAAAAATCACCAGTTTCGACAATATTAAACCATTAAAATCATTAAATAACGAAATTATTCATACGTTGAGCATACTAATACCCATATTATTTTTAAATTTCAAATTAGCAATATTTCCATAGATACTACTATACGTCCATCATAAACAAACACAAAAATACTTTATCTACCTTGATATGAAATTTCCTTTTCCTATCACCATCTTTTCTAAAATACAAACAATCCAGAAACAACCCATCTTTCAATAAATCTCTATTTATTTTAATAAATCAAAAACTGATCTATTTTTCATATTATCGTTCAATTTCAACTGTACAAAGTCCTCGTAACCATTAACACGTTAACTACCATGTAACTTTTCACGACTCCGGTCTAAGAATCCAATTTGATTTAATCATGTTATATTACTAAAAACTTTATTTATAGTACATAGTAATAATCAATAAACTTAAAAAATGTTTTGTTTTCTTTTTTTAAAAACCAAGCTACGAATTATTTCGTAGTTGTCGTGCAAAATTCTTTTAAAAATTATTACAAACCATAAAAATGTTATTCCACATGAATAAACTTGTATAAACTTTTTCTTTTCGATTGAACTTTGTATAATTGTATTTTCTGTTCATTTTAGCCAAATCACATTTAATATGGCAAATAACGAAAGGACGATATAACTCGTAGTAGGGTTCCTGGGCAGAGTAGATAACTCGTAGTTGGCAGTCAACGTGTTAACCCTTTGCACTCGATTTATTTTCAAAGTTGTCGTGTGTCAACTTGTATTTATTTTTAGCTAAATGAATTAAAGTAATTTTACAGTGGTAAAATTCAACGTGTTATATTTATTTCATTTATTTTTATTATTACAAATTGACATGCCAGTTTCAGAGTAAATTAGTATCGTCACTTCCAGCGTGACATACGAGTTTTAGAATTAATTAGCATTGTCACCTCCAGCGTGACATACGAGTACAAAGGGTTAAACGACAAAACAGTTCGCGTAGAATAAAACCCATTTTATTAACACTCTGCACTCGACGATTTTGTGACTAGAGAAGGATAGAAATTCAAAGATTCTCTACTAAAAGTCTGACGATACTTTTTCGAGCAGTAAATAAAGAATTATATAATAACACAATTGTAGAATTATTTGATTTCGATACCTCGCACATTACATTAAATTTGACATATTAACCCTTTGCACTCGACATCTTTTTCGTTACAGAAAAATAGTAATTCGAAGACATTCGGTCATAGAGTGGACGATATTTTTAAAATGGTAAATGAGAAATCATATGCAAATTAAGACGTAGAATTATTTTTCTTCGACATTCCACGCATCGTTAGGTAATTTTAAATTTGATATATTAATTAATATCGATCTTCCAAATTTTATAAAATGGTCATCGAAGCTCACCTCTCGAGTGCAAAGGATTGCAAAAATTTCGAATAAATACAAGAATATTCCACTTTTATTTTTCCTTAATATCAGCACGCAATGCGAAATTTAACATTTTATAAAATTTTAACTTTCCTTGTAATATCAGCAGGCAATGCCAAAATACAGAGCCATTGCCGAAGACAAACAATCCAGAAATAACGCGTCTCGATACACGCAAGAATGCGTTCGATAGTATTGAGTATGAAATACTATAACCCGGCACAATTTGCCCCTAACTATGAGATATTCTCGCAGTGGAGGCGAAACTTGGTTGACAAGCTTTCAAGGAGAAGAGAGATTACTTAGCAGTTGGTTAGACAAAACATCGCAATCAGCGTGCCGGTGACGCCTGTCTCGAGTCATCGTACGTCTGGCAAGTTAGTAACAAAACGCACACACCCGTCACTGTCCTCACGGCGCGCCAGAACGATCCCGCTTCCCTTATTTGATAACGATAAGCATCATTTCAAAACGAACCGTCCAAGTTTCGCCGCGATTGCCTGCACGGCCACTAGGTATCGGAAGTATAGGAGTTTGGTAATGGCTAACTGGAACGAGCAAACAGCGTGCGCGTATCGTGCACTGGGTCTTGCTCTGGTATTAGTGTCAGGTTGTTATCGTCGTACTTTTCCCGGCAGCTACCGCGCAGGTATATACGCCGTGTTTCATATCGGAAAGCGGACGTCGCGAAACGGAACAGGGAAAATTCTGGCGGTAGTTTCGAACTTGTTTGCCATACTTGCGAGAGAACTTTATCGTTGATAATGCCCATTATATTTCCGTATTCGCGGATTTCGCGGAACTATTTTTAACTCGCAATCCGGGTAATTTCCCATTCGATAGCGGCTTAAACGATACTTAGCGGTAATACATTTTCGTGAAGTTTTATCGAGTTCGAAGAAAACAACGATATTCCGTTTTATTACAAGCCGGTGATAAAATTATTTTCGATACGTTTATGGCCCTGGTAACAAATTCCATCGATTTTAGCTTGTGTGGGATTTCAATTTCGAGTGTGTCGAATTTGTTGTCGAGTGATAGCGATATCGGTTGAATTTGTCGATTTGTTGGGTTGTGTATAATTTTGGATACAGATTTAAAAAAAGAGTATTTTCTCTTTTTCTTGTTTTTTGTTTTTGGTTGGAGTTAATTGTGGAATAAATTGGAATCAAATTCGATCGATTTTAGCTTGTGTGGGATTTCAATTTCGAGTGTGTCGAATTTGTTGTCGAGTGATAGCGATATCGGTTGAATTTGTCGATTTGTTGGGTTGTGTACAATTTTGAATACAGATTTTAAAAAAGAGTATTTTCTCTTTTTCTTGTTTTTTGTTTTTGGTTAGAGTTAATTGTGGAATAAGTTGGAATTGGAAGTTTTGTTATGGCAATGAATAGTAGGTTTTGCATAGTTGTTATTTAGATTATTTATTCAATTTGAAAGTATGGAAATATAAGTGTAGCGATTATTAGTTAACGAGGAATATTTTTAATTTGATTATTTAAATAATG
>NW_016908695.1:83084-95120 GCF_001483705.2 Eufriesea mexicana | reverse complement strand
CGTAGAATACAGGCATAAACAATGAGAAATTTTTGAATGAAAAATTGTTTAATTTTGTCAAAACAATTATAAATATATTGCATTTAATACGTAAAGTAATTGCAATAATAAATGTATTATTATTAAATATATTATTGATATTATTTATTTAATTGCCATTTGCTATTTAACGTTATTTATATAGATATAAATTATCACTCACTGTTAGATCTAACACAATTGCGGATTTTTCTATATCATAGTATAATTTAAAAATTCTCGTAGTCTTCCTTTTGGATATATTTTACTTTTTGGGGGAGAATTATAGTGACTATTATACTGAAAGATTTGTTAGTGATTAATCGATTTTTTATTTGTCAATTTTAAATTTCTCCTTACTTAGACATCCAAAAATTTCTGACGATAAGGACAGTACGAAATTTTAAATTCTCAAAATTTTCTCAGATTTGAACTGATATATATTTTTGGCGTTCCGAGAAATTTACCGTTTCCTTTAAAGATTAAAACGTGCATATTAAACTGAAAAATTTTAAATAATATGCTATACATAACAAAAATGAAATTTCAAGATTGCGTTATAAATTTGGAAAATTATTCGACGATATATACATACATTTATGATATATTTATTGCAAACATCCACCATTGGTAGATTAAAAAATTATAATAGCAATCTAAAGCACCATTAATTGAAAAATAAAATATTTCCAGACGACGTTGACCTATCTGTTACTGCTCCGAGAACCATAATCCGAATTTGCACGGAACACACTAGCGCCACCACGTCGCGTATCTATAATACCCGTACTATAAGTATCGTACGTATCATTCCTTTCTAACCTTACTGACACAATTTCAATACTTTCTCCATCTCATATACATCATATCATTTAAAATACTTCAATTCAACATAAATATTCAACTTATTGACTCTTAGATAATCGGGAAATTACAAAATATAATCAGTACTTCTAAAAACCAATATATTCTAATGTGAGGTATTTCATAAAAGATATTTATCAATACGAATAAAACCAATGTATTACCTTTCCAATCCTTAACGGAACAAAAGATATAAAAATTTCCAATTCAAAAATTTACAAAGGTATTTTAAATTCGAATTTTAAATATTCCGAATAAATATAACAATATTTCCCTTGGAAACATGAAACGTGTTACATGTTTCGAACAAACAGATTAACATTTAAATTTTTACATATTTAAAAAATATGGAAATAAATTTTATTCCAAGCTTCGTTCGATATAATATTTTTTCGACCACCTAGCAGTTGAACATAACAAACCTAACCAATTTATTTATAAATATAAAACACTTTCTCGTTCAACTTGATATTAACCCTTTGCACCCGGCGATCTTTTCGTCACAGAAACATAGTAATTCGAAGACTTTCTGCTATAAAGTCGACGATATTTTCAAAACGGTAAATAAGACGTATAAATTAATCGTAAGACGTATTTTACCTCGACGTTCCACGCGTCGTTGGACAATTTTAAATTCGAGATATTAATTAACAACGATTTCTAAAACTTGATTAAACGGCGACCGAGAGACTCCCTTCAGTCACCATTTGATAAAATTTTGGACACTGATATTAATTAACCCTTTGCACTCGACGATTTTTTGGTTAGAGAAGAGTAGAAAATCAAAGATTCTCCATTAAAACCTGGCGATTCTTTTTTCAGCAATAAATAAAGAATTTTATAATAATGGAATTGTAGAATTATTTGATTTCGATACCTTGCACACTGTTACATTACATTAAATTTGATATATTAATTAATATCGATCTTCCAAATTTTATGAATTGGTGACTATGGGTCACCTCTCGAGTGCAAAGGGTTAACATGTGAAATTTAAGATAATGTAACAATGTGAGAGGTATCGAAATCAAATAATTCTAGGTCTTAATTATTACAGGTTTTTTATTTACTGCTCAGAGAAATATCGTCGACTTTATAGCAGAAAATCTTTGGACGTCTATCCTTCTTTAGCCAAAAAATCGTCGAGTGCAAAGGGTTAATCTATCCCATATGCATATCACTCGTCGACTCTGAAAGGAACAATCCCCGCGCGCAAGTAGGCAAGATAAATTCGGCAATAGAGGAAAGAAGCACAGGACAAATTGACTGGTTGACCAAGAGGGATGTTGCAGCGACAGACATCCGCTGAGAGGTGAATTCAATTAATTAAGAAAAGTGGCACGATTAATTGGCGAGGAGTATAGAGCACGGTAGGTTTGTCGGAGAACAGTCTCAGATTAAGTCCTCTCGTGCTTTTTCTGGTTCCTGAAGACTGGTAGGAGACGGTGAGAGAAAACGAAATGTAAAAGAAAAACGAAGGAGAGAAAGAGAGAGAGAGGCAAAGGCAGTAGGGAGAAAGAGGGACTTTACGAGGCAGTTCGGGGACATTCTTGATTTCGATGTTGGGAAGGCACCCGACGAGAACCACTTGAATTTAACGAGGCTCCAGCAAATGGGCCACCCTGCAGACTTGCCTCCTTCCTTTTCTCTACGTATGATGCTTATACCCATTCTCGTGTGGCCCGCAAACAAAGAAGCCAGAAAAACTCATAATCGTGACATCATATTTTATACCGCCAAGCGTCTATCAATTAAAGGAACCCCGGCTCATAACGGGAGCAGAAATTTATTGGTTTTCGCTGTTGGGAAATCCAGCTGTATCGCAGCTGGGAATATTGTGGGAAATTTTATTCGGGTAATTATATCGGGCAACGTTAGATTATTTTCGGGTATCAGATGAAAGTACGCGAGATAATTTTCCTGCTCTTTTTTCAAATTAATTTAAATTCCTCGTTGGGTCGTGTCGATATTTACTACTGACTTTATCGTCGATTAATACGGGGGTTTTCTACTCTTTCTCATGATTTCACGGTTTTATTAGCGGTTGTCGCGTTTTTGAAATTACTACTGAATTCGTTGCTTTATACCTTCTTTTTCCATCGTTTCAAATTTTTGCCGAAAAATCTCGCGTTTTCGAAATTAAATTTCATTTTTATCTGGATTATGCTCGTATTTACTATTCATTTTATTGAGCTCCAGTAATAAAATTTACACTTTTTCTTATAAATAAATTAAAGTTTCTACTTAAATTCGTATTAATGATTTTAAAACAATTTGAAATTACAAATTTTATATTATTTTTGTCTACTCGAAATTTTTATTATCAGTGCTCGTGTTTTCAAAATTAAATTAAATTCTTATCTGCATTATGCCCGTATTTACTATTGATTTTATTAAATTTCAGTAATAAAATTTACGCTTTTCCTTACGAGGAAGTTAAAGTTCCTATTTAAATTCGTATTAATAACTTTAAACCAATTTGAAATGACAAATTTTATATTTTTTTCGACTACTCGAAATTTTTATTATCAATGCTCGTGTTTTCAAAATTAAATTGAATTCTTATTTGACTTATATATGTTTATATTAATTCTAACTTCGTTAACTGTAAATAAAATTTATACTTTCCTTATTTAAAATTTGTATTAATTTATTTTTAGTTATATAATTAATTTTTATCAACATACGTATACGTGTATTCTTTTTCTAAATTGTGATTACTATAAGTGAGAAGAAAATTAGGATATGCTGGAGAACTATTGACCATACAATCCCTCAACAATAAAAGAAAATCTCGTCAAATACTTACCGAATTGTTATCGATATAAAACGCATAAAAAATAATAAAAAAAGAAAAATTAAATAGATCTTTCCCAGTTTAAAAAATTCGTTTCTGAAAAAAGTTAGTAACCGCCAAATAGAAAAATTCATCCTTTCCTTTTCCTTCCTGTCACCTGTAATAAAATTTTTGTCAGCAGTCAGCAAATAGTAATAAACTTGGTTCATATCCATTTCTTCCACGATATCGTGTATCTTCACCAAATCCTTAGAAATCAAACAGTGTCTGAAGTCGAAAACACACATCAAGTAAACAATGTGAAACATCGACAAGCTTCCAACAACAGTACTCAGCCCAGCTCGCACGTAACCGCGAAAAATTCCTGCCAACAGCCGAACATCCATTCAAATGCTGCCAAAGTGACTCATAATAAAATAATCCCGTTAGAAGCACGATATTCGCGTCATGGTCGTCTCAGAGGCACTCGGCTCTCCCGAATGGTAAGCTCGAAAGCGACGGTCGTGCACCTGTAAGCCAGCCCTTTTTCCCTTTGGTTATCCGGAACAAAGGACGCCTACTTCTCGGTCGGCAGAATTTCGTAATAGCTGGTGCGAAAGAAAAAGGGAGACACGCCGGTTGCAGCGAGCATAGCGCAACGTGCACGGTTCGGGGTCGAGGCACGACAGGACCCGCTAAGTGGCAAAGTACACACCGGTCGGTCTGTGCCTCCTTCATTAGCACCAACTAGCCTCGGCGGCAGGCTTAGCCAACCTTTTCTTCCTTTCTCAGTGCCGAAGAGTGCCTGGAAGAGGGTCCCTGAGCATCGATGTAGGTACAACTCGCGCTATAAACCTCGACGAGATCTCTTCTCGGAAATATGCCAGCTCGCATACCGAACGCACAAAACGGTTTGCCTCCTCTGTATCCTGCGGTTTGTCCCCGATAACTGATGACCCTGGCTCATTTTATAAACTCCAATGCTTTTCCTCTGGTTACCCCGTTTGCCCCTTGAATGTCTCACCGCACCTCCGAGGTGAGCGTGAGGTACACGCTCTTCAATGGGGCTTGGAAAATTCACGAACGTCGACGAACTATGACTTGCTTCGCGTGAACTTACAGCCGAGACTGCGTTTGTATCGTTTGGTAGATTTATTTTTTGTTATCTCGTGATTTTTGAAGAATTCTGGAAACTTGGAAGATAGATGCGTTACGTTGACCTTGTCAGTAGTGTTGCCGACGAATGTAACAGTGTATGGCTTCGAATAGATGATCAAAGGAGTTTAACAGATCGAGTTCTCATTATCTGGGGAGTTTTAGATAACTTTAGAACTTTAAGAGATTGTAAGATAGATAATTATGTTGTATTAACTAGGTTAATAATAGTAGATAGGTTTGAAAAAGTGAGTTATATCGCTTGGGAGGTCGGATGTTTGCTGTCTGGTGACTTTCTAGTGACTCTAGGGACTTGTAAGACAATAATATTGTACATAACTGGATCAGACTAATTGTAAAACTAGTAATGTCTAAGTTAAAGAAGATTCTGTATGTCACATATGCATTATTAGAAGGTTAATATTTGGATGTCTAGTAACTTTTTAATAACTCTAGGAACTTGCTGGACAACAGTATTGTACATAACTGGATCAGACTAATTGTAAAACTAGTAATGTCTAAGTTAAAGAAGATTCTGTATGTCACATATGGATGATATGGATTGGTAGATTAATATTTTGGTGCCTAGTGACTTCTTAGTAACTCTAGGAACTTGCAAAGTAACAGTATTGTATACAACTGGATCAGACTAATTATATGACTAATAATGCCTAGGTTAAAGAAGATTCTGTATATCATATATGGATGATATGGATTGGTAGATTAATATTTTGATGCCTAGTGACTTCTTAGTAACTCTAGGAACTTGCAAAATAACAGTATTGTATACAACTGGATCAGACTAATTATAAGACTAATAATGCCTAGGTTGAAGAGGATTCTGTTCGTCACATATGGATGATATGGATTGATAGATTAATATTTTGATGCCTAGTGACTTTTTAGTAACTCTAGGAACTTGGCAAACTGACAATTATGTTACTTTTCATTCGATTTTGTCGAAAGAATTGTTACCAAAATTAACCGTGCCTAAATTTAGAAAGATGATTCGTATCACTCGACAAATCAACGTTTCGTCGTCTATTCACCTCTAAATAACTCTAGTAACTTTCAAACCGTGTAATCATATTACCCGTAATTTAACTTTGTCGACATAATTTGGCAAGTGTAACTATATTTAACAAGACGATTCGCATCGTTTGACAGATCGATATTTGATCGATGTTTGATCGACGTTTAGCGATTTCTAGGGAATTCTAGAAACTTTGGAAACCGACAATTGCGTTACGCATAACTCGCTCTGTCGGTAAAGTAGTTTATCGAGTTACGAGTTCCCGAATCACGGGCGATATTTACGAACGCCGTGATATATATTCAGTCGGATAATTGGATACTTTTGCATTCGATGTTACAGAAAAACTTACGACTCAGTCCGAGGACTTCAGTGGGAAGTTGTACATCTTCGCGGAGAAGAGCCAGCGATACATTTGCTTCAACAAGCGATGGAAACTCGTCGGCCTGGTAATTACTTGCCTACCAATTAGTAAACATATTTCATCATCGCGAGTGAGCTGGTAAATTTATACTCATCGGTAAATGCACCGGATTGTACAGTTCGGACATTTATATTCATCGCTCATATTATCGCTTTACCAGCGGCTACCTAGAAACGGTCTTCGCTAAAAGTGCAATTTGCAAGTGAAGATATTAAATCTCTAATGCGTTTCTGGTAGATGCCTGCGAAACGGAACGTTCCTAGAATTCTAACAGAATTATCCCTGACGAAACGACATATTGGCTGACGCGCGCGATAAATCAGCCATAAGCTAATCTGCAGCTAATAACGAGAGATGGATTACTCTGTTCGCAGCTTAAGAAGCAAAAGGGTCCTATGTGTCAGTTCTACGAGGATTACAGCGGCCCGTATCTGACATACAAAAGCGTGGTAGATAATACGCGGTATCTGGCCTTCAACAAGTTTGGCAAGCCGATGAAGAATCGTGGTCGACAGGAGTGCTTCAATTTCATCAAGTACAATCCTCACGCCGACATAAACCACCACAACAGCCTGGTGAACGCGGACATGGGCGGGATGGATCCACGGAGTCCCTACGTCGTGTCGAGGAAACCGTCGCCGGTGATGAGGGCCACGAAGAACTCCCTGTTGCAGGCCGACAGTACGAGGGAGATCGTTCATACGACGCATCGTTATCGGCACTCGAATCGTTGGAAGATGCGCCAAGGCGAGAAGCTGTCCGCGCCGCGAAGACGGCACGAGAGTCGTCTCTTCGTCGAGGCCAACAAGTATTGAGCCGCGCACTGGCTCGCCGATCAAGACTGCCTCATCTACACCTGTGAGAACCTGAGATCAGACTGCCAAATACGCTGGTGGAACGTACGGTCGAGATGTCAGGAACCCACTACGCGGCACCACGTGAAACGCGGCTCGAAGCACGCGCCTCGATTGATCGCAACGAACAAAGCTGGCTCGCCTCGTGTCTCCTGCCCGCTTGCGTACACACTTCCGACCAACTGCACTACGCTAAACACAGCAGGCAACAACGAAAATTGCTCGCAGAACGAGCGTACCAAGTTGCAGGAAGACAGTCTTGTTGGGTAGAGCTTTCGTTATGCGTCGTTAAATTCCATTTCACACTTGCCCCGACTGAATCCTTTCAGGCAAGTATGCACGATATCATAATTTCCCCTTTTCGTTCCATCGCTAAATTTTTGATACGATTAGTTGGCGGTCTAGGTCACAACGGCCATGTTTCTTTCATTTTCACCGATTATCGATCGTTCTCGTTGTCTCGTTTAATAACCCGTGGGTTCCGCGTGCTGAAACTAGGAGTGGTAGGCAAGGTTCCGTGAGAACGCGAATTCGGTTGGATCGAAGTGCAGGATCAGTCGATCGTTTAGCGATGGAAGAATATGTTGCGCGCGATCGGCCTAAATCGTTGCGCAATCGGACAGCTACCGTGCTTCAAGCGCTGTCACAGACCGCAATAGATACGCGGAGAGATGCACCATCAGCGCACGTCCATGCAAGTATTTCCCTCGGATAGAACCTCCAACTCGAAGCGAATCCGGTGACCCAGCCGATGACCCAGTCGTTCGATCGGTAATTCGAAAATAAGCAAGGTGACTCGCGTCGATCGGTCCTGACGTGTTTCCCTCGATACCGATGATCATCGTCGTCATCAGGATCGAACGTGCTACCACCGTGTTCGCGCTTTCGTAACCGTCACCGATGCAATTTCGCCAGGAAGGAGATATTTCCTGGATAGAGGGCGCTGACTACGTGTAACTCTCTGGCGTGCTCGCGCAGTAGAGCTCACGCTGCGCAAGACTCTCTCGCTCGCTGTGCTAATTACGCCGCCTAATGTAGCGTGCGTGCGTGCATGCGTGCCTGCCTGCCTGCGTGTATGAATAATGTGTGCGTGCGTGCATGCGTGCGTGCGTGCTCGCGACGTACACGCAGTTCTCACCGTCGCGTTGATGTCAAAGCTCGCGATGCGGTCCGTTTTCGAATCGCTACTTTTTATCAACGGCTGCTCCATTCACTTGACACGACTTTTCTTTTTCCCCTACCTCCCCCTCCGCCTCCTTCTCCATCCTCCGTTCCTTTTCCCGTCTTTTCCTTCTTTTCTACTTTTATCTCTTAATCGATCTTATTTATACGAAACGAATACACGTGCGTGAAAGTCGACTACTCCGAAACGCACACGCATACACACACACTCTGACAGACTTCTTTCCACAGAGAATCGGTATACACAATTCCGGGTGAGCAAAGACGAGTATAAGTGTATATATTTTTCTTAAACCTATTCAGAAACAGTTACTAGACACGGTCAAATGATAACGGGATCTCTGAGTATTTTATACGACACGTATTCGGAATACGATCGTCGTTCGACCTCCGCCATCACGGCCCGGCCGAAACGGCGTAATTCGCAACACAGAAATATATTTTCTGATATAGGAATGAGAGTGAGATAGTATTGAGAGTATCGGCTTAAACTGCGTGTTCGTGTACGAGCTTAAGTATTTGTGTGCATTTTTTGCGTGCGTACGTATATATGCCTCTGGACGCGTGTGATTGCGTGTAATATATTATATGATCGTTAATGAAGTTAATCCTTAGGACGCTATCGCAGACTGTATTACTAGGTTAGGTACACGAATATATGACGCGGTGGCGACTCGACGAAAAGAATCAGAGGTTAGGTTCCACGGCCTCGCGGGGATCCGTTCGCGTAGCTTTACCTCCCGTGCGTCCACCTATCGGCCACACGCCGCGTTCGACGTACGAAAACAGCCGAATGGAGCCATCCCTGATTCGTTCGTTTTCGCAGACTCGCCACGTAAGGAGCGCCTGCCCCTTTCTCCCAAAAAGAACTCGCTCCCTAGGTAGCTTATTTATTGAAATCATGTTTAGATACTACGAAAACCAAACCGCCCGAGAACACCTTTTCCTCATATATGTACGGAAATGTGCGCTGCTCTCTTTTATTTTACGTTATACCAATTCATGTCCTTTTTCATTACCGCTCATGAATTTTCGTACGTATTATAGTCACTTTTTCATTAATCTATTTTTTCTTTTCTACTTGTCTTTTTTCCTTTTTTTTCTCTTTTTTTTTTTGTCAACAGAACGCGAACATTTCGAGGTAAATTAATCGAAAGCATCCGATTCGTTGTTTCAAATTTTTGTATCCTTTCTCTCTGGCATTTCGAATTCCAGGCATTCGAGAATGAAATCTTTATTTCCCTTTGCCAGAGATAATATTCCTGTTCATATTCGCGATACTTTGAACGATCGTAGTCATTTTCATATCGTTGTACTTATTCCCCACTCACCCTCTACCCTTATGTTATCAGTCTTAAATCCAAAAATACTCAATACCTGATTAGTTAATTTCGTTTTCGTACGAGTGGCAGTGCGTAGAGGCCCTATTTCCACCCCCGAACGGTGTTTGTACGTGTCGCTAAGAAAAAAAGAAAAAAAAGTAGACAGCAAATTGTTCGTAGAAGTGCCACGCTCCGTTCGATGAATCCAAGATGTAATCGTAAATAAACACGTAAAATTATTTTATCATCTGCCTTCTCTCTGACACCCCTCTAATTTCGAACAGGCTGGTCGTACACTCGTTTTCTAACCTACAACCTCGAAACCCGCAATAGACACGATAAATTCCTGGAAAAATAAAAAGTACGCTGAAAACACTGTTTTCAGGTCACGCGAGTTTCATCCATCGGTGCGTGGCGCGCGCCAGCTAAGTACGATAAAATTTCGCGCGCGAAAGAGAAATAGAAAAAAAAAAAAACGCCAGCAGTTTGACCGTTAAGGAAGAAAGAAAAAAAAAAGCAAATATTGTATCGTAACATGGTATTGTAACTCCAGCTCTAAAGGACGAACTTACTCGTTTTGCATGTGTAAGCGTAGCGTCACGTGACACCGCGTCGAGAATCGCGGCGACGACGTTTGGCGCGATAGAAACAGGGCTACAAGGACAGTGGTAGGGGTGACCCCCCACTCCGCGGACCGGCGCGTCGAGTGACGTGCGCCGCGAGGATGCGCGCGGCGATTCCCGACGAGGCGTATACATCTCCTCGCGATCATCAGTTTGCTCGATGTCAAGTCACTTGGCGTTTAGTTTTTTATATTACACTTAGAGACCTCACATTTTTTCTACCATCATAACGGATATCGATATTCCAAAGCGGCACGAGTATATCTATAGTTGCGTTTAGCGTTTTACGTAGAGATTTTTTAAAAGGCACGTAGCGTCTCTGATAACGCGGAAATAGCAGAACAGAAACATTCGTCGGAACTACCAGTCGCGGACGCGTGCCTTGACCTCGAGCACCGAGCAACCATCCAGTCCCCCTGTGTTGTTTTTTTTTTCTTTTTTTTTTTTACTTTCTCACAATCGACAAACGAGAACGGCAAGAGGAAAGAAGATGAAACGAATGAAACGCAAGAGATGAATCTGACTACCCTATAGATAGATAGTATATATTATTGAATAAAGAAAAAAGGTAAAGTATATATATATATATATAAATATATATATATGGAAGATGATGTGTATTGTAAGATATTTAATACCGACTTGTCTTAAGCACACCACGATGATCGATTGCGATGAAACGATGATAATAATTATTACGATGATTGTTGTATAACGAACGACGACGACGATGATGATGATAATGTTATTCTACATTGTAATTCGCGTTGTAACATAGAGGCCCACCTGTTACCCACTAAATCGATGTGTCGATGTATCCCGGACGTGCTTCGCTCGTACACGCGTCGGAGGGGAAATCGGAAATTGCGTTCCCATAGGCGGCGGACGTTGGACATCGGCCAATAAATGAGAACTCGGATTTTTCTATGAGAACAGACCTTACAGAGGCCATTATCTGGTCGATGTCCAACGACCTCCGTTAACTTCGAGCTAAACGAAATCGTTTCCGAGCGTTTACGATTCTCAGTATTAATCGTATCGAGAATGCTGGTTCCGTTGTAAAGCAGCTCGTTACCACGAGTGCAGCACGCCCGGAGCAACTAGCAATAATATAACATTCCAACTTAAATCGCGTACGTACTGCGAATTCTAATAATGTGTGCCGCCGTACGAGAGAGAAAAAAACACTGTCAAATACACGCTCATACACTGCTACATCTGTCATTTATTTCTCTACCTCCTCGTCCCTGTCGATTATTACGGGGTTACCGCCATATTGCTTGGTCGTAAATCAGTTAGGGATGATTCATTGGTGGTGGGGGGAGTGGGAGGGGGCAGAAACTGGAGGATTCGTTGATACACGTTTTATTGACTCTTCGAGTTTTTTTATTTTTATTTTGACGAGAGAATTTTAAGTAGAAAAATTTATTTGCATATTATGTTTAGTGTAAAATTCGATATTATTTTGTGGAATTATGCGATATTCGCTTATATTGCGATTTAAATTATTAATATTTATTTTATTATCTAATTCCTCTGATATAAGCTATTAATTATGAAGAACTCTCGATGACAGACATTTCAATATTGAATACAAAATGATCGTGTTGTCAATCATTTCGTTCTCAGTCATTTGTAAATATATCATAGTAATCATAATATATGTCTCTAAATAGTATAATTTAGAAGGATTATTTATTTGAACTTATCAAAGCTTGAAACAGGAAAATAAGTAAATGTTGACCAGCATTTGTATTTCTGATTTTTCATTTCTTATTTGAAAAA
>NW_016908695.1:23618-83058 GCF_001483705.2 Eufriesea mexicana | reverse complement strand
CAGGAATGGCAGTAGTAATTATTCATATTGCTATGCAAAAGAAATTTTTTTATTTTAAGTCAATTATGGTAGCCAATTGGGAGGAGGAATGGAAGAATTTGCATATTTGCATTTTATGGATTCCTCCATCTTCATTTTAACCTTGCTGAGAGAAATATGTGAAATTTTAATTGGAACGTATTTTAAATTCAACGTTATTTAAAAGTGAATCACACTGCTTATTTTAAAATGAAAAATAAAATTACTTTATACACTAACGAATAAATCCAAAGGAGATTACTATATCAAATAAGATAAAAATTATTTGATGAAAATATACCCATTGTATGCATTCCATTTTTCATTTGTATCTGGTGAAAGAAATATATAAAATTTTACTTGAAACATACTTTATATAAAATTTGATATCAATTAAATTGGATAATATTTAAAAGCTAGCAATATTGTTTATTTTAAAATTTAATTTTGGATTAAAAGGACCTTGTTTTCCGTTCTTTCCTTTTTTAAAATAAATATTCACGTTGGTAGAAATTGCTATCGAAAAATTAAATCAATTGATCGTAAATTAAATAACTGTAATTAATTGAGAGAACAAGTGAAAAAATTTCTGTAAATTTTATGAATTCTTAGAATTTCTTTTTAATCTTGGTAATAAAAATATATATAAGTTTATTTGCATTACCTTTCGTATAAAATTTTATATTGCTTATGTAAATTAAATATCATTTGGGAGTTAACAACGTGGCATATTTTGAAGTTATTACAACTTAATTTTAAAGTAAAAAGATATTCTTTTATTTAAATAGAGGTTGATAGTAACATTTGAGCAGAGTTGTACATGCTGTACACGAATGATATTAATAGTAATACTAATTACCCATACGAGATTGAACGAAGCGGTGTTAAAGGAACGGCTGTTAAACCAGTCGATAGTGATAAAGTCGTTATCGTTTGATTTATGTCAACGAGTTATGCAAAGCGAATAAATTTATTACAAAATAATTTCTACCAAAGATTTATTCTCCGGTAATTTAATACTGGTAATTAAGCAACCCTTTAGTCTTAAACGTCCGCGTAAAGGATGGAAAAATAAATGATTTACAACCGTTTATATACTAACGAGTTATGAATTATAAATTGAATACGAGCAAAGCGTGATTAAACGTAGTCATTGGAAACATACGAGGGGTACCTAAATATTGACAAATATAGATCGTTCTAAAATATTTTGCATAAAAATCTAATCCATCATTCATTTCAATTTTGACATCATGCAATAATAATTATTGCGTTGAGAATTATCAATCTAATAAATTGCTTTTAATTTTAATGTTAGACACGAAAGTTCTTAACAATAAATAGCTATCATAATAAATTATAGCTGTAAATTAAGATATAAATTATAATAAATAATCATCCAAATTATTTGTAATAGATATATCATACTTAGAAATAAATACTAATGGTATAAGAAGTTTATGACAACACTGATAAATAAATAAGGAAAACCTGAAATACAAGAATAATTAATAAATAAATTGTATATAATGTAAAATTAATTACACAATAATAATTTTAACATACCTACTAAATATTTAAAAACTCTCCTATTTGTAAATTTCGGTATAAACAGGAAAAAATACGGTGTCTGGTTATATTATTTAATTCAAAGGAAAATTTTTCAAAGATATTAAATCACTCGACATTACTTTAAGAACAGGACCAAAATCTGTACATATTTGTAAACATAAAATTTTAAATAATATTGAAATAAAATCGATCAATAACTTAATAAATAAATCAAGAAATAAATTCATTAATATAAATCTGATACAAGTATAAATATTAATGTAAATCGATCAATAACTTAATAAAGAAATCAATAAATAAATCCATAAATCATGAAACCTTCATTTCTATTAAACTAATTAAACAAATTAATAAGTATTATATAGTTTTTAGTAACTTTTATTAAATATTAACTTACCTTAAATATATTATATTTTTTAATAATTAATATTACAGTATAACTAAATATATAATATAAATCTGATACAAGTATAAATATTAATGTAAATCGATCAATAACTTAATAAAGAAATCAATAAATAAATCCATAAATCATGAAACCTTCATTTCTATTAAACTAATTAAACAAATTAATAAGTATTATATAGTTTTTAGTAACTTTTATTAAATATTAACTTACCTTAAATATATTATATTTTTTAATAATTAATATTACAGTGTAACTAAATATACAATATAAATCTGATACAAGTATAAATATTAATGTAAATTTATATTACTTGTATATTAAAATAGTTTTTGAATTATAACCCATTTTATAAACTAACATTAACCTAATTATTTTAACCTAATAATTAAAATAACCTATACTTTAGTTTATATTAACTCATGCTAATTTTGACAACCACATCGACCTACTTCAATCTACCTATTATGAAAACCAAAAATTACCTACTTCCCTCATCAGAAATGGAAAAAAAAAATAAAAAATACATGAACACACTCGAATAAATCGCCATTACACAAAATCGTTCGTCCCATCATAATTAATAGTCCATTAACAAAATTCATCGTTGTTCCTCTTGTTTGAACACCGCCTTTTTCTTATTCGCCACACGAAAATGTCCATCCGTTTAAAATTCACGTAAAATAACCGGTAAAATAATTAAACAGCGCTTGGATTTGATGTTCGTAATCCACGGAAGATTCCATCCATCGTTTCGGTTGACTATATCCTGAGAATGGACTTGCCATGCTCCATTCGAGCACTCGAATGCCCGGCGATGCGCAAATCCGCTCGAATCACTCGAGGCCGAAAGCCGAAATCAAACAACTCGTGGCGATCGGATCGGGCGGCGGCCATTGCTTCGCTGTTTACCGCGATGGTGCCTAAGGTATTACGCTCTCTGGTGTACAAAGCAGAGCGGAAGGTGTAGATACAAGACTCACTCCTCGCTGCCACTCCAATTCCAACCGTTGATTTCCTTCGGAGTAGACCCTGAAGGGCTCCTCAAATAATGTCGAAAAATCCCACTGCCTGCATAGGGGGAGTCCCGCAGTACCGACACCCTTAGGGTTTGTTGTTATACCTTGGAATAGAACTGGTGGAACTTAAATTTCGAAAGAGAAATTTCCCATTGCGAATGTTTTTGTTGAATTTTATAACAGCTAATTAATTAATCGCAGAAATTGCGAAAGGTACTGATTTATGAGAGACGAAAATTGTGATTAAGACCCTGCAAGAGCAGATTTATTGGTTCAATTGATTAATTATGTTAACGAAAAGATAGCTAAATGTTAGAATAATATTGAAATTGTATTTTTATATACATTCCAAGTTAAATATCGATATTCTTTTGATGACCTCTCTGATAAATTTCTTCTGTTTTTCTTTTTCTTAAATTTCTGAAATTTTCTTGCGAGGCAAACTAAAGAAAGATCTGAGTATCATCCTGTAATTTGTTTTGAGTTAACTATATGTAGATCGAACTTAGAGTAGCAAAAATATTTTATTGATACTATGACACTATTGACACTAGTAAAATGGAATATAGAACACTATTGACAGTAATTATTTTGAGCTATCAATATATAGATCGAACTCAGAGTAGCAAAAATATTTTATTAACACTATTGACACTAGTAAAATGGAATATAGAACACTATTGACAGTAATTATTTTGAGCTATCAATATCTAGATCGAACTTAGAGTAGGAAAAATATTTTATTGATACTATGACACTATTGACACTGGTAAAATGGAATATAAAACACTATTGACAGTAATTATTTTGAGCTATCAATATCTAGATCGAACTTAGAGTAGGAAAAATATTTTATTGATACTATTGACAGTAATTATTTTGAGCTATCAATATCTAGATCGAACTTAGAGCAGCAAAAATATTTTATTGACACTATGACACTAGTAACTGCACGACAAACACATGGAAATATTTTACATCACGATGTATTAATGTACACAAAATAATACAAAATTAGGGTGTTTTATTATTCTCAGCAAATCAGCTGTCACGTAAATTTTATACGATATTCCTAAGAGACTACAATAGAATTTTCATTATACACTAATGCAACAATGTAGCAACAATTGTATCATGTTCTCATTAAATTCTTTAACCACTGAACAGTGTCCTTCTTACTTCACAATATTATCTAATTACACTGTTCAACACGAATTTTAATCTGTAATATGCAATATATTGTAATCCTTGTAGAGTTTACTTTCTTCAATACGAACCCGTAATCTAAATTGTGTCATCATCCTTAATTTACGAGAATTGTGAATTTCTCTAAAATTGCACGATTTTTGTCTGAAGTGAACTATTAAATAAAAAGTAAGAACGTTACAATGTTCACTTTTACCTTAAAAATTAGGTGAGAGTATCCCGAGTTTATCAACATTCATAATTATAATTACTCGTGATCCTAAATAACTATAACTGGTCATCAGGACATATAGGTGGTCATATAGGACATATCTCAAACTTGGTGCGTGGTTTTTAGCTCGGTATCGTTTTTCAAAAATTATTCTTTGGAAAACGACGTCAAATACCAGATCTCACCACGTGGAGATGGCTATGCAACGAAACCCGAACATTGCACCCTACTGTGCATGGTAGTGCAATTTTGATTACAGATTTGCATTCAGGAAAGTAAACTCCACAGGAATCACCTATTGCATATTAGAAATTACAGAAAGACTTAAAATTTGTTGGACAGAGTTTTCTCAATCCTTCACAATTTTTCAGTCAGGCAATTCCAATTTTATTTTACTGATTGGCATAGTCGCTAATGACTATAATTGTGGTAATGGTTACATAGATTTTTAAATGTATATGTATTGGGACGAGTGGAGCAAGTATGCATGGGATGGAAATATCTAATGAATTCAGGTTATTATGATAAATGAGTTGCGTGTAATGATTGAAGTGTTGAGTGAATTATGTATGTGAACTCTCTATGGGCCCCTGTAACTTTCAAGTTATATGCTAATGTATGGATATTTTATTAAATACTGCATTCAACGTTATCGTCTTGATCACTCCAGTTCGCGATTTTTCTTTCGATATATTTATAATTATTTTTACAATACCTCCCTTGGTTCCATTTTTTAAAATTCTAATTCTTTTTCATTAACCGGTTATTCGATCATGATAGGTTAGGTCCTCTATGGCCCCCTATGACCTTTCTTCCACAAGATAGCGTGGAAAATTATCTTGTCCATCTATTGCACATCATCTTGGCACAATAGTACAAACGTTGTTAATTCAATCTTTCAATATGAATTCGTTATAATAAAATTGTCAAAACTGCTGAATTTATTGATTGATATTTGTTGATTTTATGTTACATACAATTCTTATACTGTAGAAAAATATATATTCGGTTCATAGAGGGTTAATGAAATGTATGAAAGAAGAAAGAAAAAGAGGAGAGTGATTTGGCATATGTCAGTTGCAATTGTGTATTAATAATGAGATGACGTGTGAGCATGTGATTGTGATAAATTAATTACATTTCAACCCAATATTTGTTATATTGATAATCTTTGTAATTAAATAAATAATTCTTTTTATTGTTATTAAATTTCATCCACCACTAACAATAATGACCATCACGGTCCCATTGAGGAAGCCATCTTCGATCACAGGTGACCAACACGGTAATCAACGTATAATAGATTAGAGATACCTGCAAGAAAGAACTAAAATCGTTTACTGACCTGAAAGATCATCTTCAACGCACAGAAACGTTGAAGAAGCCCCATCTAAACGTCTAAATCTCGCATAACGCTTCATAAAATTGGAAAACAGTGGCCCAGCGAAATGGTCCCGAATTGTATGACACGTGGTCTATTATATCGATCTATTTTTACAATAAATAATAGCTAATATCTACCATAACAACCGAAAACTAGCTTTGGTCGGTGCCATAAGCTGGTCTCTCTTGCCTGTACCCCGGTTGCATGGAGGAGAAGGATCGAAAGGCGAAGAATGGTCGGTAGAAAAACGAGACGGAGAGTAAGCGGAGTAAAAAAGAAAATAGAAGTGGGTCCCCCAATTTCGATCCCTCGTAACAGCTCGTTGACACCCCCTTTTCTTGCGCAGACCGGCCGACTCGAATAAGCACCCCTTCCAACTTCCTTCTTAACGCTCTCGAGTGTTTGATCTAGAAATCACGCGTCTGGGACTCAACGAAGCCGTTAAGTTTCACCCCCTTTTTCTCCTCCTCTTCTACCCCTTTCAGTCACCTAGCTTCTCTGTGCTTCTCTGTCTCCCCTCTGGCCTCTGTATAGATTCACGCGCCACTGCCTCGAGAGTGGTACCCTGCGTTCCCGCATCTAGATCCCGAGATTACCTTCTTCGTAGGACGTTTTCGAGCCCCGCCACCGGAAACTTTATCTTACGGGATAATACCTGCTTTGCGATCCGCTTTCGTCCGGACCGATCTAGTGTCTTTCAGCTAGGGACTGATTCACGTGAAACTTATACCGGGACAGATGGTATCGAGCTGAGAAATAGACGAGATTTGTCGTGCCACTGCTCGCGTCAAGTTCTTCATGAATTTCCTACGAGCTCTGTATTAAGTGCTTCTCCGGATAAATGGAAGTCATGGTTTCGTCGTAATCCTGCTTTATAGAGGGTGGGAAAATTTTGATTTCAAATTGCTCCGTTGCTGGGTTAGTTTGGATTAGGTCGAGTGATCCATAGGTGTCAATTCAAGCGTAAATATAATTATTTATCGTTTAATCATTGTTGCACAGCGTGGATGTAGATGAGCTCCACGCGGAGGGGGCAGCGATGGTATACTCGCGTTGCCCCTTTTCTCAGTGTGCCGAATCTTTACGAGACACTGAGCACTTAGGTGTTGTAATAAAGCGCAGTTTGTCTTGGTTGTATTTACACTTTATTACACGATTATGATTCGTTTATGCGTGATTGGTGTGTGCGCTGTATCGTCTCCGCCTCTGCCGTTTTTCGTCTTGTCTTTCGTCTTCCGTTTTCTGTCTTCTCGTTTTCTCCCAACTACCGTCTTACGTCTTCGACTCCTCGATACCGTCTTACGTCTTCGAGTTCTAGTTCACGTCTGATGCGTCTTGTCTGAACTCCAAAACCGTCTGATGTTTTCCGTGCGAATTCTCGCTAACGTCATCTGATGTGTTCTGTTTGATTTCTCCAAACCGTCTTATGTCTCCGACTTCTCGTCTGATGTCTTGTTTTATAATTTGTTGATCCTCAAGAAGGACGGCGAGGCGCGTCTTCCAAGTATTATTGCCGTCGCAACAATCATTTTCTCGCGTCGACGAGGATTATAGTGGGTCAAAGAAGCATCGATATCACTATATCACGAGAAAATTCATGTAACTAGAAAGCTTCGATTTTTGTGGAAGTTTGTCCACGTGTAGAGCATAGTTAGTTGTACATGAAGCAATTTAGTTATGGTCGGGAGTATTTTGAAGGGGGTCAAATAGATTTCCAAAGTTACAATATTTCCACCTGCTCTGAATATAATTCTTTTTCCAGAATCTTTTCAAAATTCCAAACGTGATGGAATATTACAAATTAAATATTGTTTCTATAAAAATTTCTTTGTATTTTGTACTGGTGAGAGAATTGATAATTCGATTGCTGATTTCATCTACTTAGAGTGATATTACGTACAAAGGAAAAATTGTATATACAATTTATGATATATATATATATATATAAATATTCGCTGAATTTCGTGCATGAGTATACCACTTTAAGCAGATGAAATTGACAATTGAATTTTCTTCCAATACAGTGTGGCAATATTTTATTAACCAAATTTTTTGAAGGTTAGGGGAAGATTAGGGGATTTGTTAGATTAGCTAGGTTGGTTAGATGATACATAATTGTTAAATATGATTACGAGTCTTATGAATCTTCATCGTTTGAAAATTTTCACGTATCAAGAAAACTCGCAATTAACCAACGATTAATTGTTCGAGAGTATATATGATAAATTATTGGCTAATTATGAATTTTCCTGAACGTGAAATATTGCAGAGGCTTATTTACAGGAGCTTACAAGTTCGTTCACAAGTTCTTGTTATGTCACGATTTCGAGAAGCTTAATTAGACGAGTACTTGGTGTTAGATACTGTTAATTACATGCAGCGAAGACGTCAGAGAAATTAGTGTATGAGAACAGCAGTTCATATTTCAAGTTCCAAGATATAGAATAATGCAATAATTCTTAGAATTGAAAATTATGTGAAAAAGTATATGAGTCACTGTTAAACTGTGGATTTGTCAGTTCGTATAATAAGAATATATATAACGTTTCCTTTTTTTAAATTTAGGATAACTTTGTATTAATTATTTGGTTATTAACAACTTACACAAGGTGTCCCTGAAAGATACGTACGAGTAGGAACCAGGTTAATATTTATAAAACATTATGAAATAAATAGAATAACTTTTCTTCGTTTAGGGCATAGATTTCGAGAAAATCAAAAATTCGTTTCGCACTTCTTGCAATTTGAGAAGCATAACTTTATGTGTAATAAAAATAAGAACTTTAACAACTCTGTAATTGAAACAATAAAATACCTTTGTTCGATCTTTTCTCAAATTTAATAACTTATTAATACCGTATGAATATTGTCTGAAAACACAATATGGGATATGTGCTAGTGATAGATGAAATATCAATAACAATAAGAATAATTCTTTATTTAATTACAAAATATGATCAAACACAAATATTAAGTATTATATTAATATTAACATTTTCTGAAAAATTAAAAGTAAGCTACAAACAGAAAAAGAATTATTCTGTATTTTTTTATTATATACTTTTACGGGGAATCACATGGTGACTGCTTGGATATAACTTTCTGGGACACCCTGTATACAGAATTGTTCGTGAAGTTTACATCGAAAGTTTGACGAATAAAGAATCTTATAATTTATTGAAATTATGTTTTCATTCGACAATATATATACATTAGCTGTGAGTTATAGCGGACCTCCGTTTATACGAATTCATTAAAGGACAAATAGTGTGTGTAACTAGGTTTCGTATAACAGGAGTTTACTAATTCTTCTCATTACTTATGATTTCTAGTCCGGATAGTAAATCATGCTCGGATAATTGGATTCAATTAGCAGAAGTTAAGTTAACTGGGTAGACTACGAACTAAAATTTCGTTTCAATAAATTCTACTATAATAACTGACATAAAGTCTTATTACTGTATAAGTTAAATTCTAACTAAATTGGTATAAATAAATAATGTTGCATTACGTTAAATATTTAATATTCGCTATCACGTGAAGTTTATCTTGTATCTACGATATCTTGAAATTTTCAAGTTAATTTATTAACACTGTTATATGAGAATATTATAGTAATATTAAATATTAAATACGTATTTCATATTATACGAAATTACGAACATCAGTGGAGTAGAAAAATTTTTAAAAAGGAGTCAAATGATTTTTACACGAATTTGAAGGATTCACGAAGAAGCAGAAGAAATGGTTCAAAATAAAGATAAGGGATAAAGACTTGCTTAATTTTAAATTAATATTCTTATATTTCGATAAACTTGTTATTATTAAACTATGTAGTTAATTGTTTACTAGTGTTCTTTTGAAATTCTTGTAAACGATTAGGTATAAATTGTAATAATAATGATAAAGTTTAATAGGTTAAGTGGTATCTAATACAGGATATGGCGTTTATTGTTTACATAACAAGATAAATGCAATAAATATTAACCCTTTGCATTCGACGATTTTTTGGTTAGAGAAGAGTAGAAATTCAAAGATTTTGTATTAAAAAACTGACGATACTTTTTTGAGCAGTAAATAAAGAATTATATAATAACAGAATTGTAGAATTATTTGATTTCGATACCTCGCACACTGTTACATTACATTAAATTTGACACATTAATTAATATCGATCTTCCAAATTTTATGAAATGGTGAGTGAAGCTCACCTCTCGAGTGCAAAGGGTTAAATGTACTGCGAAATTAAATATTAATGTAATAAACAAATTCTTTTAAACAACTACGCGAAAATATAAGAGAGCCAAAATCATTTGTGTAACTTTCAATTAAAATTTCTGAATTTCATATCTGTATTGAGTTCGACTGTAATAGTTACTATAATATATCTAATAGAAATAATAAACTTGAAAAATGTATAATATGCTGTATATCATACAAATTTGAAACACTGTATCGATAAATATCAAATATATTACGAAACATATATTGCAAACGCTAGTAAAATAAAAAATATAAAATTTTAAAAAAGGCTGATGAAATGATCTTCATAGGAATTTGGAGAATTCGCGAAGAATTCGCAGGACAAATGACCGCGTCGACGGTGGTATGGCTACGAAAAAAGGCCCAAGAGGACCTATATGGCCTGCGATTAAGAATCTCTTAATTTTGTTTCAATAAACAGAAAAGAGTTCTACTACACAATAACTATTACGAACTACACGAATAACAATGAGACGAAAAAATGTCTAATTTTCACCAATATATGCTGCAACAATTATTTGTTTACGTAGCAGAATTCTAAATTATTATATTAACAAATATTTGTATATTATAGAATTAAACATAAATAAAACGAGAAATGTCTTCAAAAAATCCAAATGGTATTTATACACGGTTGAAAAATTGACAAAGATGTTCATTTTTCTACTTTCATCCATCAAAATCTCTCAATTTCGTTCCAATGAAAAGTTCTGCTCTAATAAATACTACAAATAAAATTTAATAAATTTAAATTTATTTAATAAAAACAATAGGCTTGAAAAATGTCAAATGTTCCCTATTTCACACTCCAACATTTATCTTTCATTTACTAGCAACACGAATTTCATGTCAATAATCACAAAAAAAATTACATTAAAAACCGTGACGTCAATAAAACAAAAAGGAATGCTCACACAGATCCAAATAATCTTTATGTGAGCTTGAAGGATTCGCGAAGATGCAAGAGAAATTCTCATAAAAATAACCCAAAAGGACACAGGACACGTTCGATTAAAATCTCTCAACTTTGTTCCAACAAAGAGTTCTGCTATAATATATCCAACAAAAATACCAGATCTAAAAAGTACCTAATATCCTCTATTTTTACTCCAACATTCATCTTTCGAATTCTAGCAACTCGAAGCTTTACATCAACACACAGAACAAGCTATAATATTATACATTGATAAAATCAAAAAGGAAAGTTCTTATGAAGATGGTCCACGAGTACACGTGATGCTGTCAATAAAATTTCTCAACTTTGTTCCAACAAAGAGTTCTGCTATAATATATTAAACAAAAATAATAGATCTAAGAAATGCCTAATATCCCCTACTTTTACTCCAACCCACCCCTATTCATCTTTCGGATTCTAGCAACTCGAAGCTTTACATTACACACAAAACAAGCTATAATATTATACATCGATAAAATCAAAAAGGAAAGTTCTCATGAAGAAGGTCCACGAGTACACGTGATGCTGTGAATAAAATCTTTCAATTTCGATCCAGCAAAATGTTCTGCTATAATATATCCAACAAAAATACCAGATCTAAAAAATACCTAATATCCTCTATTTTTACTCCAACATTCATCTTTCGAATTCTAGCAACTCGAAGCTTTACATCAACACACAGAACAAGCTACAATATCATACATCGATAAAATCAAAAAGGAAAGTTCTCATGAAGAAGGTCCACGAGTACACGTGATGCTGTGAATAAAATCTTTCAATTTCGTTCCAGCAAAATATTCTGCTATAATATATTAAACAAAAATAATAGATCTAAGAAATGCCTAATATCCCCTACTTTTACTCCAACCCACCCCTATTCATCTTTCGGGTTCTAGCAACTCGAAGCTTTACGTCACAAAACGTAAAACAAGCTACAAAATGACACACGAATTGCGAAAAATAAATAGGCAGGTGAAAAAGATGCAAATGATCTTTATACGATCTTAAAAAGCTCCCGAAGATTCAAAAGAAATTCTCATAAAAGAGATTCAAAGGGACACTTGACGCTTGATTAAAATCTCGCAACTTTGCTGGATTCTGGCAACTCGGGGCTTTACGTCACCAAACGCAAAAGAAACTACAAAATGGCAGGCGAATAAAAGAAAAAGGAAAAAAAGAAATGTGAAAAAGAGCGAAATGATGTTTATACGAGCTTGAAGGATTCACGAAGGCGCGGAAGAAATGGCCATGACGGCGGCGGTATGTCCGCGAAAGAAAAAGGCCGAAAAGGGCCTGTGCGGCCTCCAATTAAGATCTCTCAATTAGCGTATCTTATCTCGCAGTTCCTTATCTACCTGCCGGACTGGGACAGGTTCCCGCGCGTTTCTCTTGGTGGCGGCCGCAGCTAACTGGCGTCAGCGGTGCACGTTTCTCGATCAAGGGCCATCTCGATTCGAGAATGGCCGGTCTATTTCTTGGCCGTTGCTTCAGCTGCATGCACACGCGTGCTTTGTGGCCCGCACCAGTGCCGCCCTCGTTAAATCGAGTACCGACGTCCAGAGAATATTAAGTCAGCGATCATTAGAGGAGATTCCCTCCTGATCTTCCTACACGCTCGCCGGCTACCAGCCACCAGGCCATGCTATTTCGAAAGAAGCTCTCGTAGGGGAACAGTGCAATTAGGCCTCTGCTCCATTTTTATTCTTTATGGATATCGATCGGTTCTGAAATACTTCCATCGTCGCCCAAAGTGTGTAATAGATCCTCTAGGGGAGGCTGTGTAGCGCAGCTTTTAATTTATCGCGCACGTGTTTTTCGGGGCTTCTTTTGGTTGACATGAAACGGTATAGGTTGAGCAAGGGAATTTTCTTTCATTTTCAAATATTCGAGGAAGCATAATGGGGGTGGTGAGTTTTCTTAATGATAAGAATGAGTTTGTCGAAACTTTGAAATCTTGATATATTTATTTATTTATTTACTTATTTACTTATTTATTTATTTATTTATTTATTTATTGGAATACGAAGAAAATGAACACATGCGGAGTTTACAAGTTTCTTAACACTAGAACTATCGATCTTTGATGGGTACCTAACTATAACGTGCACAGGTTGTAGTAATTTCAGCGGTACGATGAATATGAGTGAATATATCGATTACAGTTCTTTCTTAATATGAGTTGATACCAATTTTATTCTTAAAGCAGGTGTATGTGTTCGGTGATTCCAAAAAGGAAAATTCTGGGACCAATTATTTTGACTAGGTTGGTAGTTCTAGTGTTAAAATAGAACTACAGCAAATATCTAAAGAAACACGAAAAAGTTCTATTGCTTGATTATTATTATTTGCTAAGAAAGTGATTCAACATATAGGATCGGTATTTGAGAATCGGGATTTGTAACAGGCAGGCTGGAATGCACTCTATGAGGTACATAAAGGTTTATATCATTGTATTATTATTCTAATGTAATATAATATTGTTATATTATTGTACTTTTTCTATTTTATTGAGTGGAGTGACCATTGAAAATTCGTTTAGAGATTTAGCAATTTTCTTATTTATTAATTTTGTATTTTTTTTTTCTTTTTACTTAGTTTTTGAGACTTCTTTTATTACGAGAAAATGCAGGTTTTTGAATTTTTCAAAATAATTCTTGGAACTGAGGTTGAAATTTCGAAGCAGCAGTTTCTTATAATTGCAGCCTCTAATGTACCGAAGATCTTTTGGAGAGTCATTGATTCTTTATTCATCGATTTTATGTGCTTTCAGTTGGCTTTGAAGAATTTTGTGACGCTTTCATATTTATATTTAAATATTTCTAAATATAATTTATTATTATTCTATACAATTTTATTTATTTTTATTACATATAATATTGTTCGTTATTTATTATATATACATACTTAGCATTCTTAGAATTCTATATAATATGTACTTATTATTCATTTATTATTTATCATATATTTTACATGTTCTCATTATGTGAAGTATTAAATAGTTGATGAAATTTGAATACCTTTTGTGTCTTTGATATTACTTTTTACTCAGACATCCTATTTTTGTCGAATCCTTTATTCTATACAAAATTGTTTATTATTTACCATATTATATTTTACACTGTTATCATTTTTTCTCATATTCAATATTTACTGTACCAAAAGTAAAATCATTTTACTAAAACTACACATCAAAGACAACTTGGAAAATAAAAGAAAAATCACAACCTACTGCAACTCATAAAAATATCTACATTTCCTTTTAAAAAGACTATAAGAAACACGTATAAAGCATATTATTAATAATACTTTAGTAAACATATTTTATACATGGTTCTTATAGTATTTTCGCAGGCAATGTAGATATTTTTATGAGTTGCAGTAAGTTAAGATTTTTTCTTTTATTTTTCAAATTGTCTTTGATGTGTAGCTTTACTGAAATTATTTTATTTTTGATACAATAAATATTGAATATGGTAAAAAGTAATAACAGTGAAAAATATAATATGTATATAAATAATAAACAATTTTGAATAGAATGAAATATTCGAACAAGATAGTATTATTAAATATTATTAATAATTTACCAGTTAATACAATGAAAAATTCATGATGAAGAAATAAAATTTTGATTCTGCTTTAATTTAGAAAAGAAGAGGATGTTTAAGATTTATCAATGATTTTAAATTATCTGTTGATAATTTCGAAGACATAAACCCGTTTAGAGTGTTCGAAAAAGCAATCTCGTCTTGCACGAATTGCAAAGTTTTTGCGACAGTGTAAATATTGGTTTCGACACACTTTGACATGAAATTCGAAATAATCCTTTTTATTGAAACGCAGCGAGGTTCTATTTAGTCGTTTCTATTTACATGTCTTTAAAATATCGTTTTCACTGGTATTTCTTGACATAATGCGGGCAGTCACAATGCAGCCATTTGTCGCTGAATTGGACACGGTTTAGCTATTCACAGAATTCTTTGGTTAACGACAATACAGCCCTATAACTGGGGACGAGATTGCCTCTGCTAAGAGCGAGTGAGAAGGTCGAAGAAAAAGTCACGTGAAAGGCCTAGGAAATGGAAATAAAAAGAAAATAATAAAAATTTTTCTTAAATCTCATATGATACTAAATATTGAACTATGAATTTATAACGTGACTTTAAATATTGTATACATAAATAATTATAATTTTAATTTTATCGTGAAAATAATTGGATATTATATAATTACGTTTCTGTCTCGATAAAGGACAATAATAATTTTATCAAAAACAGATGTATGTTTTTAATATGTACAAAAATATTATAGATTAATATAGAAAATATTATAAACTGAAACTAATTATTTTTACTCGGTTAATAATTATAATGCAGAACTCAGAAATTAAAATTATATGGTTTATATATTTCACATATGATATAAAATATAAATAATGAGTAAAGAATTTAAATAATATTATTGAAAGCTAGAAATTTGGTAAATTTTATAAATTTTAACATAAAACATTAGTTTTATATTATTTCCATATTACGTTATCTGGCGATTATATAGTTTATAAGGAGCCTATGTACCTACAATTTATAGATAGTTAAAGTACTTAAAATTTTAATTAGATATATTATATTGGTAGCTATAATTTAATAGGTATAACAAAATTGTATAATAGTAAGTATAACAAGTATAAAAGTGAATATTGTTTATACTCCTTATACTTGTCTTCTTTCAATTTTACTACTTTTTCACTTTTTAAAGCAATTTCTGACACCTTCTTCTGTACGCTAACAGCTGCCACATTTCGTTCTCTTTAATTTTGACCATGGTTTAAAATCTCTTAGTTTCAGCAGGGACCTCCACTTTGCAGCCAAGTTTTGACTCCAATACGTCTGACAGACGCGAAAGATGCAATATTTTGTCAAAACTTAAGAGGCAAAACTTATGAATGCGACGATTATGCGATACATTAACTTTTTTTTACGGGTCTCACGAACAACAAATATACGAAATCTGTCTCTCCCGATCACATCTCGTATACATAAAGATGCCTAGTAAGGAATAAAAATCTCAATATGAAAATTTAAACACCAAATATGATATTTGTGGATTGAAGTATAATAATAAATATAGTTAAAAGGAGATAAAACTGGGCCCAATATTAAATTCGTTACGTTCAGATTCCATGAGATATTTATTATATAGTACCAAACTATTATATAATACCAAAAATTCTGTGCAATTTGGACGATAACGTACAATTATAAAACACCATTACTATTATTAATTGCGAAACAAATATATGAAATTAATAACTATAATTGTTCTGCATTATATTTCTCTATCTCCCTAATATTTTTTATCTCGCACTAACAATGTGTACTCTCTCTTCCTGCTCATTATATACTCTCTCTCTCTGCTACTGATACCTTCCCATCACAATCAAGGTAAAAGTAATTTTATTAATTTCAGTGCATTTTAAGATTTGTATGTATGTATTAGCTTTGAGTTTTTATAGTCAGAGAATTCAATTCAAAGCAACGTCTAATTTATTAAATATAATCTCACGTTGACTGGAGTCATTTATTGTACATCAGAATGGTTAATGTACTTTTCAAAAAACTTTCTGTGTTTCAAATGAAATGATTATCATTTTATACTAAAAATATCAACGTTATTTTCTGGCTAATCCAATATTTAATATAATTTTTGGAAATTCTTAGGTAAAAGTAATTTTATTAATTTCGATGCATTATAAGATTCTTGTGTGTGTTAGTTTTAAGCTTTTATAGTCAGAGAATTCAATTCAGGGCAACGTCTCTAATTTATTAAATATAATCTCACGTTGATTAGAATGATTTATTGTCCATCAGAATTGTCAATGTACTTTTTAAAAAATCTTTCTGTGTTTCAAATTAAATGATTACCATTTTATACTAAAAATACCAACATCTCACTCCCTCTCACTCTTATTAACCGCTACATACCCATATTTCCTCTTCTAAACATTTTTCCAAACATCATTCATACTAGACTGCACTCGCAGATATTATATTTATCGATATTATCGATATTTATCGATATACTTCTATCGATATTCGACATATACATTTTCTAATGAAATTTAAAAAATAAAATTTACGAATTTTTGTGTAATCGATATTTTTCAAGATATGTAGATTAAAATTAATATACCACAATTTCACTTGTTCAACCTCATTCGCATTCACACATATAAAACCAACACTCACAGGGATAACATCTTGCACATTACCAGTATAATGAGTAGTTAGTTAAATTCATTGTACATAAATGATAATATTTGTAATAATACGATGAAGATAAATAAATATATATTATATTTCTGTCTAAATACGAACCAGCATCAATTTTGCCAAAAGCAGTCGTATGTTTGCAGAAATTTTATAAATAAAATATCTGAAATAAGTCATTTTGACATCTTCGGTAGTTTATGAATATAATTATTAATATCCTCTACGTATTTTAACAATTAACACTGATAGAATTTGGTATGGCAGTGGATTTATGAAGAAAAGAACACAGATTATACAAAAAAGGAACGGTTTAATATTATGTGACTCGCTCGGTGTGCGTTGTACAACGATAGCTTAGAGACTAGAGACAAGATCGTAATAACAATAGAATTTAACTAGCGACCGACACGTACACAATCTTACATGTGTGAGTAATAAGCACGAAAACAATTTAGTATAAACATATTGATGTGAGATATCTCGATTAATAGCGTTTGCATTCCAACAAACACATTAGTATATTTAGATAAAAATATTTAAACAATGAAAACAACTCGCAATAAACTGTTTTAAACAAAAGAATTGATTGACACTTTCTAGAAAACTCTTCTCTCTCTCTCACTCTCATTAACCGTTACATACCCACGTTTCCTCTTTCACGATTCTCACTAACTGTTTTATTCTGACACATTCTTCTAAACATTTTCTCAAACATCATTCGTACTAGATTGCACTCGCACATATTATATTTATATCATCGCAAATGAGTTTCACTTATTCAACCTCATTCTCATTCACACAAATAGAACCAACGCTCACAGGAAGCAATTCCACAAAAATGAGCGTTAAATTTCGACCAGCGGAAGACTTGCGTCATGACCAGCCGAACTGTCGAATCCATACCCGAGGGCGTTAGTAGCAGCTTTTCCCGAAATCCGTATTATAATGAAAAGTCGGCTTGACCAACGTGGCCGCTTTCACGACAATGAGAGGTTCACCTCGGTAAACATTCGCCGGGCAGCCCACAGCATCCTAACCATAGCCTTCCTCCTTAATCGTTATGAATTCCGTCATGGGTGAATTTATGTGCGGACATTCTGGGTGGTCACACGACGAGACTTCCCATTCGAACGACTTCAAGGGAATTCCGTGTGGATTTTTCGCGCGTTACCCCGCCCCAAGACATCGCATCCCTTCTAGTTGCGTGCAACGGTAGCGCCAGGTGTACTTTCACCGCGTTTTCACCCTAGAGCTCGTTCGCAACCGTACCGAGCAGCGACCTTCCAATTCTCCTCGAGGTCGCCACGGGAACGGTTCTCACCTCCGCGTGAGATTTTCCAGTTCATCGATAGAAATTTCCCATGTCGTTATGTGAAGGGTAAGGAAAAAGAACGGGAAGTGTACACTTAGCGATTCTAGCTCCTGCAGCTCTAGTACATTCTGGGTATACTGTTCCTCTCAGTTGGAGTATTGTATCCAGCAACTTGCAACATTCGAGAGATTTGACGTTTATTTCAATTTGTTAATCCTTGAAATACCGTTTCGATGATATTGTTATTTGCATTAGGAAATACCATATTGCCGACCCTGTACTCCAGGTAGAACACGATGACACTTTGATGCTTGCTCAGCATATACTCCGAGTATCTGGCGTATGGGGCAACAATTCAGCTTGTTTTCCCGAAAATTGTTTGTAATTTTACGTCATCACGTGCACCACAAATTCGGAAACTTTATTATCCATATCAATCAATAGCAAAATACATAACCCTACCAAGGTTTAGTTTAATTTATTCTTCTTTTTATTGTCTTATCATTAAATGTAGCCCCTATGTAGTAGGGATTACCACAGATTATAAAATGTTATGATATGAAATTCTAGCTCTTTCAGCTCAAGCTAAATTCTAGGTATATTGTTACCCTCAATTGGAATATTGTATCCAGCAACTTGGAACATTCGAGAAATTTGAAATTTAGTTTAATTTATTCTTTCTTTCTTTTTATTGCCCCATTATTAAATGCTCTGATCAGTAGTACTGGTTACCATTGATTTTAATATGTTATGATGAGAAAGTGCGTGATGTTTGCATGGAAGGATAAATGCGGCAAGTATGTATATAATGATTATGTGAACGACTTTAGGCTAAGGTTGTTATGCGAACGAGAATATACGTGTAATGAATATAGTGTGACATAGATTGGGTATTTTTGTGTACTATATGGTAGAAAAGAGAACAGAGGTGAGGGAAGTGTGTGTTAGATTAGTATATAGCGAGAAGTATAGTTGAACGAGCCTCTTATTTGACAGAAAGAAAGAGAAAAGAGAGACATTGTACGTTTTTAATATATAATTTTTGTTGTCTAATAAAAGTTTCTTGTGTAAGTTATCATGATACTTATACGATCCACTAACATCCTAATCGTAGGAAGACAGGATGACAGTTAAAACTAGGCTAAAAATTACAATTAAAACTGAATTAGATCTTCTTTGTCTGATAAATAAGAGTAGGGTACAGTGTTTACAGTGTTTACAGATGGACTGTGAAGTATCAGAAATCGATTTTGACCATGAAGCTCGTGACATACCTTGTTTTTAACATCACCTTTCATACTGTGTCCGAAATTAATGGATCGATTATATGGACTTCCTGTCATGTTAGGTAAATCATTACTGAAACCGCAACAGTCGACGGAACCTGTTGTCCACTTGTCTACGTGATGTATATTATGAGAGTTTCCGGTTTCAACGTGATTATCGAAGGTGATTATTTACTCTCGAGTGTTAGAAATTTCATCATCGATCGTGTTACGTGGTTTCTGAGAGCTTGTAGTTTGGAAGGATTGGAAGAGTCTCCGAAGGTATTTGAGGTTAGGAAACATCGCGTGGTATGGGTAGAGGCTCTCGGGAGTAGGTTATATTAGTGGTTTGTTAGTTTCCTTCTATTGGGTTTCTAAGTATGTATTAAAATTGTGCATATTTCGATAGATAATATTTTAATTACAATGATTATTCAACTGTATTATGCTTCTATAATATTTATATATTACATTATATAATAATATATTATTAATATAATATAATATATAATTATAATGTAAACACCCAGAAACTAAAATAAATACTAACACACCCATATAAATAATTTTATTCGTGATTTATAAATACAAAAATATATATACTTTATTGAGTATAATCGTATTCAGTCGTGAATAAAATTATTTATATGGGTGTGTTAATATTTATTTTCATTTCTGGGTGTTATTCGATCTTTAGTAATCAGTACAACAATAATAATAATAGTAATCGAATAAAGCATTGACCATAGAAACCATAATGACAATCTTAAAACGTTACTTCTGCATACTATATTGCATTTTAATAAAATTAAATATTAGTATATATTAAATAAAAAGCTTTGTAATAACTTTTGCGTTTATAAATTAGGGGTACCTATATATATATATGTGTAGATCTGTTTTATATTTTAGTTCCTGGATATTCTTCAAAATATTTTAATCTTTAATAAATAATGCACTAACACCGTAATTACTTAGATAATGTGTGTCTACATACTGTACAAGATGACAATGCTAACTACGGTATTATAAAAAGATAATTATCTCTTTTACGAAATATAAAATAACCAAATTGTAAGGGATATGTCAACGTAATATAAAGCAATGAAAAAGAAGAAGAAAATTAATAGTTTTAATTATCATCACATTCCAATTATTATAATTATAATTATTTTAATAGCAATAATTACAGTTCCAATAAAAATCAATAATTTTATAATTGTAAAAATAATTAATGAGAATAATAATTTCATCAAAAACAATTCTACATTTTTATTAATTACCAAAACATAAAATCTTGGGCCAATGAAAATGATTGCTGTCATACTTCAAATGTTAATTTCCACGAAAAATATGACGGATTTAATGACAACGTTTATAATAAATAATACGAGTTATTATTAAATTCGAATTCTAATTATTTCAATTATTTTAATTACAATTCTTATAGCAACAAAAACCAACGCTAATTTTCCCAAAAGTAATTGTATATTTCACCGCAAAACTAAAAAATTTGAAATAAAAATGTATAATTCGCTAAATTTAATATTAATTCCTACGCTTCAATTAAATCAACTAGCTTAAATATTTCCATTAATTTTTAATTGATAACTAGAATCAGCTTCTTCGAATGTTAGAGCTCATAGAACGTTTATTGATTTTGCGTGTGGTCGTTGAGAGGGCAGGGATAAATCTTGGAGAATCGTTGGAATCTCGTGCTACCGGGTCGTCTTAATTGGACCAACCGTGAGTACACATACACGCGCATAAACTCTGCTCTTTCGGTGATCGTCCTTATCGGGCCGTTATTCGTAACGGCTGCTACTTCGTAACCGGAAATGTCGCCGATCCTAAATGGTTGCACCACGAAACGAAGGCTCGGACGAAGGGGAAAAAGAACGAAGGTAAGAACGGTGGAGCAAAAAGGTTGGAGATAAATAGCGAATGAGAGAGGAAAAAAGAAAATACGAGAAGAGGGCAGGGGGGTGGGGAGTTAAAACAAAATCTGATAATTTTGAACGAAGCGCACGGATGAGAACGTTGACTTCCAGTTAAAGGCTGATTCGTTAAATTCGATAACACTATCGTGTCTACGAGACGCCACTTGTCACGAGCAGTGGTGGTCTGCATGTAGCATTTGCTTAATTCACGGAAAAGTAATTGGTACTTGTTAGCTGTATCGAATTATCGGCGAATTGTTTTCGGCTCTTTCTTTTTAATACTGAAACTTTTATTCGTGAATGAAATATGAGTAACCTATAGTTAATTTATTTCATTATTGTAAGTATAAGTACTATTTTGCGTTATCTTACGTATAAATAATTATATCGAATTTTGTTCTATTAGAACAAAATTCTAAATTTAGAATATAAATAAATTAATGAGAATATAAATGAATTCTAAATTTAGATACATAAATAACTTATGTTCAACTATTTCTATCATTTTATGAATAATTTATACTTAACTTCTTTCATTATTGCAAGTATCAATATTATTTTTGTATTATCTTACGTATAAATAATTATATCGATTTTTATTCTATTAATATATATATAAATAAATTATGTTCAACTATTTCTATTATTTTATGAGTAATTTATACTTAACTTTCTTATCTTTTATTAGGTACAAAATAATTTAATCATGCTTAATTTCTTCTATTATTTTAAGTATAAATAACTTATACTCAATTATTTATATTGTGTTAGCTCCTTCTGTTAACCTCTATTAAGTACAAATCACTTATAATTTATTTCTATTAACGTCTATTAAATACAAGTAAATCGTACTTAATTTTTGCTGTTACTGTATAAATAACTTACAATTAACTTATCTTCGTACAGTACGTATAAATAGCTTACGTCGTATACGAATAATAAAATTCTTTCTAAGTGTATCTCATAAAAAACATATAAATATATTAAAAATTAATATAATCATCTTTAACAGGTATACTTTTTCACCTCCCATTTTCTAATATAATATAAAGCATAAATATTATTTGAAATATTTAATGCTAAATTTTTAACTACGTTAAATCCCAGTATTAAGAAAGCTTGGAAAAGTGTCTTAATAACAAAAGCTAAAAAAGAAAGTAACGATTTATGAATTTTTTTTGTCATATACATAGATCAAAATTTAAAATAGGTTTCATACGAGATATTAAAAATAAAATTCTCGATTACTGAATAATTTTTTTAATTTCTATACGTATAATCTCAGAAGCTAACCAGTGTACAAAATTTACAAGTGATTAGTAATAAAATAAATAATAAATTAATAATAAATATAAAATAAAAAATTGAATTACAAAGCAAAAACACCCACAACCCGTATAGAACAATGACAAAACCAAAAAGCACCTAAATTCTGCCTACGTCTCAAACTATCTTCAAACGATCTAAGATAGTAATAGAACGAACGGGGATGTACGGTATAAAATTATCGTAAGATGATAAATAGTGAAAATAAAGCTCACATTCTAGGCAACGTATTACCCCGTGCATCCTGATGTATGTAATTCCTTTTGCGCCAATTCGCCCATTCGTCTTGTCGTCGTTTTATTGTCAGTAGAACGTAAATGTAATTTCACGGAGGTAACCTCTCCGACGTGACACGAGCAATCGTTGCGGGACTCTCCATTGCTGCTCGCACAGTAGAGACAGGTAATTGTGCGCCAGTTTACGAGGACGATAAGTTAGCCCCGCGCAAAAACTAATACCCGGCAAATAACAGGCATTACTTATACTTACACGGGCATACGGGCACGATGTCAGGCCCCTGGGCCAAGAAAGGTCCAGCCGATATTGCATTACAGCGCCATGATATATGCTTTCGTTCGTTTTACACCTCTGGCTACCACGCTTGTGCTGGCAGCACAGTCGACTGGCGCGTGTGTACGCGGCTTAACGCGCACAGTAGGGGAGGAAAAGGCAGAGAGACGCGTAAAGGAGAAAAATACGACGGGGACTTTCACGGTTTGAATGTGTGCGCGGGAAAAAAAGGCTCGCGTCGATCAATTTGTATTCGAAAATTTCGAGCCCTGTGCCGCTCGAAGAAGTTATACGTTTGTGTGTTTCGTGATTAAATCGAGCGCACGTTAATAGTCGGTGAAGTTAATTGACTGATAATGGGATTTATAATGTATCGTGGGTGAAAGTGCGATGTTAAGATAATACCGTGAACCAAGTACGTGTGCTAATTTTCGTGTATAATAAATTTATATTTACTGTAATTGTAATTATGATTAAAAAGGGTGCGTTATTTTTGGTTTTATGTCAAGAGAATATCGCGAATAAAGGAGGAATGTGTATTATTGTGGTGCATTTATGCTCATTATAATTGCGGACAAAATAAAATGTTATTTTTAATCTGATGTTAAGATAATATCGTAGACAAATAAAAAATTTGTATTATTTTCTCATAAGTATAAAAAAATATTTTATTTTTCGTCTAATATCTAAAATAGTATCATGGATAAAGAAAGAATTTGAAGTTTAAGTTCAAATAAATTATAAATTTCATCTTATTATAATTGTAATTAAAAAAGTATATATTACTTTGAATAATAATATATTATATATTATATAAGCTGTATTATTTGTAATGAGATATTAAGAGAATATCGTACAGGAAAAGAGTATGCCAAATATTTTTAGTAATAACAAATTTAAATTTGTTATAATTGTAAACGAAAAAGGGTGAGTATTATTTTCATTATAATATCAAAATAATATTGTGAATAAAGAAAGACTATGTATTATTTTTACTATGTAATAAAATTGAATTTGTAATAATTGTAAATGACAGAAAATTTGTATTATTTTCAGTATGACATCAAAGCAAAATTAAGAATAAAAGGTATGTATTATTTTTAGTCCAAACCAAATTTAAGTTTATTATGTTAATAATTATATTGAATACGTAACATAATAAACTACCTGCGATATATTACATCTGTCGAAATGTTCTTTGATGTAAGATATGTAGTGCTATTGTATATGCTGGATTATATATGCTGGAATTATTATTAGAGGTATTAGATGTTACATCTCCGTGATATATGCACTCATTCGTTTTATATCACTGCTGCTCGTGTGGAATATTGCACATAAATCAAAAGCAAGATGCATTTTGCCATATTTGAGCGTGCAAATAAAATATTACGGTAATAAAATATGAGATTCATATGTTAACAGAGAAACGTGAAACGTGAAATGAAACAAATGAATACCATATAAAAATGATATCGATGGATTTATCTACGAAGTAATCGTTATCTAGTTATATCTTTCAATGGCTTTTCAACGAGCACATTTTTATTGCAGAATTATTTATCTAATTGAATGTGAAATAGGAAATAACCGTATCTGTATTTACGCTATATTTTTAATTTATTCTACACAATAAAATTATAATATAATATATATAAAATTCTAATGCAATGATACAATCTGAAATAATAATATTTAAAGTAACATTGGTTGAAAGTTATATGTATATTTATATTAATATAAAGTTAGTTAACAAAAGTCATATTAATATGTTAAATAATCGGTCAAGCAAAGATGTCATTTATTCGGTATTATTCGTTTCAGTATATATTACATAATGACTAATTATTAGTTCTAGCAAAATCCTATTCTAATTATATAATTTAAATAATTTTTAAATTAAAAGAATAGAAATTTTAATATATAATATACGTAACTCAATAATTTCAAGAATTGTAATTACTCTTTTTAAAAAATGTCTTAATATTCCTAAATTGATAATATTAAAGAAACCTAGCCACTGTATTTGCAAAATACATATATAATTTGTTATTCCTCAATTTCTTCAAATTAAAATTAATCAAATATTTTGGTAATATTAACATTAACATTTTTCAATAAACGCCTCTTTCTTTTAAGGCAAATGTATTTAATTTCTTTAATGAATATATAATTAGTAAGCAACGCTACCTAAATTGATTTTATAAAATATTAAAATTTAATTTAATTAGTCAAAAATTGATTTTTAACTCAGACCATTTACCTTTCAAACTTTCATTCTTAGATATTCTCATTACAATCATATAAATAATCCAAACAATAATAAAACTTTTTCACACGACATAAATACTGGCATTAATAAAATAAACAAAATTCGTTTTCCCACGAAAAAAGATTGAAACAATTGATAATTTATGCGAGGTGGACTGGAGTTATTAAAATAATAAAAAATGGCTATTAGGTGGAATCAGTTAAATTTTATGGACAGACAGAGCAGGCGGAATCCTATGAGACTAAAGGATCTAGTGAATGCCATGAAATTTCTTACTACCCTCGTTCAACTTCACTGATATTTTTGCAAGTCACCTCGAACGAGGATAGAAGCCTTATTCGAAGACATTCCCCGGTCCAAACGAATAATGACACAATCCTGTGATCCTTATCTTGGACGTCGGTTTTCTTTGTTCTTCTCTTTCTAAAAAATATCCGTAACGTTCGTCGAAAAGTATCATTTTATTGCTATTGTCAGAAGGTCGAGATGAAAGGCCAGGATGGAAAAGGTTTTCAAAGTATTATTATATCCAGTCAAGAAGCTGGAACGAGACAGAAATTGGTACACAAATGACGAAACTAACGTTCGTGCGTCTGTGACTTATCTCATTAACAACGAAACTACCGACCTGTAATCCGTACTTAAATGAAGTACACACAGATAATAATAATTAAAGTGGCATGATGAAGATCAATCGGTATATATAACTATGTTTCCATCTTGATAATAATAGATAAATTGGTGGTCACTAAAGCTTTATTAAAATTTCGGTGAGTCTAGTGATTTTAGTCTAGTGATTTTAGTTATATACGATTATTGCAGAATACGTGAAATAAAATAGTCACTATTTCTTTAAATTAATAGAGAAGAGATAGTCAGAATCTAAGATTCTTTGATCTGTTATTTACAACTTGTCTTGACAAAATCCATGTAAAAAAATTGCATTGTAAAGCATTTTCAAATTAATAAAGATGACAATAATTACTTAATACTTTAATTCTTAAAATGGGATGGCATTAATTAAATATTTACAAGAAAATTAGTAAATTCCATGAGTCTGGTGATTTTAATTGTATATGATTATTATAGAATGCCTAAAATGAAATTGTGAAAATTTTTTCAAATTAATATACAGATTTTCAGGGCCTCATAAATTCACTCACACGTCATGTTCTTTAAAGTGCATAATTATGTACCTGGTCTTATATGGTTATATTATTATATTTTAATATAATACATTAATATATTATATTATTGCTTATATACTACTTGCAACAAGGATGGATATCAAAAATCATAACAATATTTGAAGATACACAATAACACAGAAATACAGACATGCAGTTCTAAACACAGCAGATACTGCAATAATTTTTAAAATCTAAAATTATGTGAGCCACTGTATATTTAAATAAAACTTTTGTCAGTTGACTATGAGTATACTTAATAACTAGTAAAATAATATTTAAAAATATTAAAAAATGATAAATGAAATATAGTAAGCAGTAGTATTATCTGGTAATAATAATATTTAATAATTAGTAAGTCATATTTAGTAAAATAATAACAAACAATGAACGCAATAATGCACATGAAAATAGAAAATAATACACTTTCTCTAAAACAGAATTTCCTCCACTTTCTGAAAAATCCAGATTAACTCCACTTTTTGAAAAATCTTAAATTTAAGTGTCAAAGCACTTGGTACAGTCATAACTTTTTATATTTAAGATTTTTCAAAAAGTGGAGTTAATTGATTTATGCAGTGAAAGGCTCTTATCATACGAACATATATGTAATATATGTATGTTACATGACATACGAAGGATTTTCGAACCAATTATTTATCCACAAATATTAGGTCTACCGAAAAGTTCTGTCCGTTTCTGAAGTAAAAGAAAATAATACATTTTCAACAAACTTATTTATATTTATCTAACAATATCATTTTCATCGTTACTTATGACCACTTCCCAGGTTCATGGAATTAGGTATCAAGTCTGGAAAGTATAGTGAATTCGACAAAACTTCAGGTGACATTAATGGACAGAACTTTCCGGTAGACCTAATAATACCAATAATTTTAATAAATTAAATATGGAAGTACATTAACTCTCAGTCGTGTATACTTCAATTGAACCTTCCATCAACGCGTACACGAAGTAGGGCACACAATGAAATCATAGACCAGCGGTAATCATACGTTGAACCCATAAAACGAGTGTGAATTTAAGGGCGTTGCTACCAAGGTGCTCCACAACGGGAGTTCTTTTAATTATTCACCCCGTGTATATACCTTCTCTCTTCGCGTGGATCACGATGCATCGGCATGCTACACGCACTCAAATCCCTTTTCGCGAGCAGATCAATTGAGAATGCTATTATAAATATTCATCACCCTCGTTATATTTACCCTTCCGTCATTTTGCAGCAATACACAATAGCAGTGAGACGTAGCGTGTATGGTTTCCCGTTGTTGCGTTCCACAGAAACCTTGTTTGAGAGCTCTGCAACGCCCTCGAAAACACACGCGGAAGGTACTTCAGCAAGAGAGTCGTATGGAATTTAATTCAATCCCCCATCTCATATCGCTGTGCGATTTTTCTACATACCGTATGAGTGAGGTATTTGCATGCTTGTTTTCCTCGTGTTTACGACTCTGATTGTTATTTCATTTCATTGTTCAGTTCTATTTTATTATCCTTCATATTATTTTATCGTTTAAATATTATTCGGTATTTTAATATTTTAACAATATTATTTGGTATCATTTTGAAATTGATTCGAAGTAGTGATTTAGGATTGAAGTGTAAATATATGATATTTTAAAGAATATAACATTTTGCGTTTATACATATAATGTCTACAATTATGGTGATTATAAGATAGTAGAATTCACTTATTTCTAAAATGAAGGAAATATATTTATTTGATATATGAAGTTAAGTTCTTGGTACCCAATATAGATTTATGTAGTTATATGTAAAAGGATATTTAAATGAATTTTTAATTTAAATTTTTATTCTAATGTAAGGTCTCTCATTGTTATTTTAATTTAATAAGGAAATATATTTATTTGATATATGAAATTCTTGGTATCCAATATAGTTTTATGTAGTTATATGTAAAAGGATATTTAAATAAATTTTTAATTAAAATTTTTATTCTAATATAAGGTCTTTCGTTGTTATTTTAATACCAAATTTGTTATTATTTTAATCTTCTAATAAAATTTTAGACAAGCTAAATTAATCTCATATACCGAATAACATTGTTAAATAAAAAAAGAAAGAAGAAACATGTGAAATAGAAAGATTCATAATTCATAAGAAAATTTATTACAGACAGTATGCACAGATGCAACTCACATAAACTTGTATCTATTATAATATTATAAATTGAATATTAAACTTATAATCTACACTCAATTTACTTCTATTTCTTAAAAGACACATTAACCTTTTCGACATTATCAATGAACACACGTAGAAAGACGGTCACTCCACTGAGTTGATTATTAAATTAATTTAAACGATATCTTTATTTTAAGATAATATCCAATCCCTTCTTCGTAGTTAAATTAAGTAAAATTAAATGAAAATGTGAAACAAGAATATTAATAATCAACAAATATAGTTCAGCCGAACAGCCCAACTTGTCTCATTAATTATTATCAACAAGATACTATAAAGAATATGCATCACATAATTTGTCCAGAACTATCCCACCAAATATTAATTCTGAATATTATGTCTCCATTTAACAATTTCGACAAATAAATTATACAAAGAAATACTTTTATCATCGTATATTCTCTTCGATGCAATTCCCATTTAAAATATTATACAAACAAATACAAGTACTTTAAGGCTTTTACATTGTTCCTTAGTAAGGCCAATACTGGAATACGGTAGCATAATCTGGGCACCTTATTTTAAATTGCAAACTAGCTCTTTAGAAAAAGTACAACACCAGTTCCTGGTTTAGCTTCACGACACATTGGACAACCTAAGTCACTTACCTGTCATAACTATGAATTCATACTCTCATCACTCAATTTAACAACGTTGGAAGGAAGGAGAGAAATCTGGGATATTCATTTTGTTTATAAAGTGCTCAATGGTCTTATAAATTGTTCTGATATATTAGAAAAATTCTCAATCAATACTCCAACTTTTCATTTAAAACGTTACAACTATCTTCATATATAATACAACATAAAACCGCTTTTGCATAGCATTCAGGTATTAATAGAATGATTATTAATGTTAACAACACTTATTCTACCCTAGATTTATTTGATCAATCTCTTCACTCTATAAAACAGCTACTACATCATACCTTTCTCTAAACAATTTTTTTTTTCCTATACTTATACACATCTCGTCTGTTTGTACATTTGTATAACTTTATTTTTATTTTTATCTTCATATACAACGTAAAACCGCTTTTGCATACCACTCAGGTATTAATAGAATGATTGTTAATGTTAACAACACTTATCCTACCCTAGATCTATTCAGCCAATTTCTTCACTCTATAAAACAGTTACTACATCGCAGCTCTTTGTAAAACAAATTTTTTTTCTTATACTTATATACATCTCGTCTGTTTGTATATTTGTATATTTTAATTTTAATTTTAATTTTAATTTTTATTTGTTACCATTAATTTTATACCTCACTGTAATAATTTTCTTGTAATTTATCTAATGGGTTAATCTCGTATAAATAAATGAATAAAAAAAATAAATAAATATTTATTCTGAAACGTATACTTCATCATTTATTCGTTATGGACAATTTACGTAACTGCTCTACATATTACAAAAATATAGTATACTTTTCAAATTTTCCCAAGCCTAACCCAATACGAATAGCCATCGCAATTAGAAGCACACCGCGATCTCTCCCCTACCCTTCGATATTTAATTACGTAAATTATCAAGCAGTATATCTCACGGCTTACAAGAGCAAATCGGTGATCCCTAAATAAATAACTCACAGAGTGGTGAGTTAGAGCGGGGGAATGCCTGGAATGCCGGTGGACGCACGGAAGCAGGAGCAGACGTTGCCCGAGGAGACCTCCGCGCTCGTGGAAGAAGCCGGGGTTCCTGGAAGATTTATAGGAAAGGTGGAAATATCGATTAAGATCGATCGATCAGGTGATTAAGACGTAAACTCGTTAGGCGGTGTGGATAAACAGAGGGACTTGTCGTTCCTTCCATCTCGCCACGTTCCACGGCCACCGTGGTGCATTCGTTTTCGTCCGGCAATATCTGCTAGGAAGGGGATTGCCAGCGGATAATTTATTAGCATTCCGTGCGAGCGCGATGTTTATTGGCGGTTTTAATGCATTTCGCGGGCAACGCGCGCAGGCCTACTGCTTATCTCTGGCCTACCTTTTAAGCGTACATTTCTTCGATGAATAATTCAAACGCCAGCCCCGCATGCTCCAATCTCATTCCCAGATATTCCTCCCTTGCTTCCTCCCTGTTACACTTCGCTTCTGCCTACTTTTTGCGAATATTCTCATTCAGCTTTCCCCCTTTTCCAATATTCCTTTGTCTATCTCGCAATGGCGATGTACATTTTTATTATTTACGTATAGATTTGCAATAGATGTACGATTCCGTTATTATAATGAATGTGAATCGTCCTATTTTATTAAAAAATTAAATATTTCATTAGAAGACGAGTTTTGTTTCATAGCGGTGGTTTATTTTGATGAGGGAACAACTAGCGCCACGAAGGAATAATAAGATCCGTTTTGACCAACTGCAAGCGAATTATTATTTACTGGGAATATATTACAATAAATTATACTTGTAGTAGATGTACAATTTTGTGATTATAATGGATGTAAATCGCCCTACTTTACTAGAAAATTAAATATTTCATTAGGAGACGAGTTTTGTTTCATAATGGTGGTTTATTTTGACGAGAGAACAACTAGCGCCACGAAGAGATAATAAAATCCGCTTTAACCAAGTGCAAGCGAATTATTATTTACTGGGAATATATTATAATAAATTATTAAACTTGCAATAGATGTACAATTTCGTGATTATAATGGATGTGAATCGTCCTATTTTAATAAAAAATTAAGTATTTCATTAAAAGACGTGGTTTGTTTCATAGTGGTAGTTTAATTTAATGAGGGACAACTAGCGCCACGAAGTCATAATCAGATTCGCTTTAACCAAGTGCAAGCGAATTATTATTTATTGGGAATATATTATAATTAATTGAAGATAAACTTAAAAATGTAAAGTATTATTTAATAAAATATTTCGTTAAAAGAGAAGCTTTATTACTTAGTGGCAATTTACCTACATGCGAGAACAACTAGCGCCACGTGGAGATAATAAGTTCCGCTTGAACCAACTACAAACGAATATCTTTTTATTGGGAATCGATTATGACATATTACGTATAAATTTAAAACATACTAACAAGTTAGGAAGATAACTAAATTATTTTTTTCGTAAAATTGAACTTTTAACTTTTGTCAGTTTTATTTACCTCTTATTTACATTTTATGTAAAAATCTGTGTATATTTATATGTCGCGAATAAGATCGACTACGAAGGATCTAGAATACTGTATTTACAATAGAATAGTAATAATAATACTAATTCACCTTGAAGGAAAGTAACGAGTAGTAGATAATTAAAATTTAATGCGAGGTACTCGAATATAGAGTGCACTTCTTCCTCCAAGCAGGTATTCCTCATTAACAGTTTTCCTGGTGCAAGGTTATGTAATAACGTGTGAGAAAAACGATATGCACCCAAAACGAAAGGTAGGGGTTTAAATATAATTAATAATATTTGCTCGTTCGGTCCCCTCCGCTTAACTGGTATACCGGTTAAATTAAACAATTATTGTGGCATTATTAAATTTAACGAGCGTTGTAAATCAAATGGTCAAGGACAAGGGGTAATAAATCTATCTAAAATTTATTTTGATGACGTACTCGTTAAATCCTGCGCGTCTTCCAATTGCATTACCTTAAATAACCATCCAATTACGCGCAGCGTAAGATAGCAGTACAAATCATCGCGCGATTGACGTAAAAGCCGCTGTGATATTAGGAGTAGGCACTGTGTCGCTGTCATTAGCTCGGTCGCTGTGTTAATTTTTCTCTTATTTATGAGCGGTGTTTCGTTCCGGATTGCACAACGGCGTGACACAGTCCTCGTTAACGCCCAGCACGTCGTCCTATTCGGTACCGATTTTATAAATAATCGCGGCCACGTGGGCCGTTGGACCAGGGCCAGTCACACCTAGGAGAATAAATAACAATGGTGTCCCATTGAATTCGATCCCCTCCACGGTCTGTTCCGGTCCAGCTTGTCCGTTTTCTGCTCGTGGGTGTGAAGTCTTCGAAAGGTGCACACCATTGGCAGCGAATTCTTTCGCCAACAAGCTTCTCGCGTTCCACCGTGTTCAGTGCCATTTTTGTTTCAGTGGCCGCGTGATTTCCGGTGAAAACTGCCCCTCTTTTCCTCGTTAAGTTAATTTGCTTTTGGCTGCACGCCAGCCGGACAGGAATCTTCCTCCGGCTACTTCCCGACCAGTTCCTTCAAGGTCCTTAAATTAAGAGCTCGACTTCCAATAAAAGAATTCAATTTCGCGCTCTCCATCCTCCATTTTTCTTCGCGTTAAGACGAATTCTCGTCTGCTCGTGACTGTTCATCGATGTTCTAGCGTTCCATTCGTGGTAATTGGAAATTTATCGTGATTAGCGAATTTTTGAACGTATTTCGCGATAGCAATTGTGATAATTTCCATTCAAACATAATTACGTATATTATAATCTTGTGTAAACTTATGAGCGAAATGGTGATTTATTTTTGGCGACGAATTTGAAAGCAGTGATCAATTTTCCATCTTTTTTTGAAGGATGTTAAAAACTGTTTGTTCTTTTTTCATTTTATATTAATAGATAATTTTTTATTTATTTATCAAATTAAATACAAAATTATCTCAGAAATTACCTCGTGTGTATGTAAAATTAAATTTATTGCGACAACTCTCGAGGAATAATAATTATTCTATGGAATAATAATATGATTATTGTATACAGGGTGGATTATGTAACATAAGTACTTCGACTGTTTTCTATCGTTAGCAATATATCTAATTCAATAAAGGTCTAGTGCTATTATCTTAAAAATTCTTTGATCTTCTACTATCTATGACAAAATAATTTTTGATTGCCTATCTAAAAGCTAAACAATAGAAAATTATTGAGGTGGACAAATTAAGTGGTATACTCTGTATCATTATCACATATAGTACTATTTTCATTGCCACATATAAAATACAAATAATTATCATATATATAGTAACAGTAATCCATACACACAAAAATTTCACGAAACATCCTGCACAATAATAATTTATAAACACTCCACTACTACTATATCTACTTAAATACTTCTTTAACATCTACAACATCTAACAAAACAATTAAAGACGTTCCTAGTAAAATATTTTATAAACAAAACTAACGAATTGAGCAAATTACGTCAGAATTTTTAATTCTAATAAAGTTCAAGTCTGTGAATATACAAAAAGCTCACCATTTATTTTAATTGTTATCTCAATTTATTAACACTAGAACTACCGATCTTTAATGGGTACCTAATTATAACGTGCACAGATTATAGTAATTTCAGCGATACGATGAATACGAGTGAATATATCGATTACAGTTCTTTCTTAATACGAGTTGATACCAATTTTATTTTTAAAGCAGGTGTACGTGTTCGGTGATTGCAGAAAGGAAAATTCTGAGACCAGTCATTTTGACTGGGTTTATAGTTCTAGTGTTAAAGTCGATATCCCAAACATCTATACATATATTAGGGGGACGGAAAAATAATCAAAATTTCTTCGATGAGCTCATTCACAGTTAGTTTGTGTCGAGACACGGTCTCGTAAACACGGAAATTTTGTTATTACATCCAAGCTTCGTTGTAAATTTTATTTTTCGGTGAAAAAATGTTTGTTTCACCAAGGAGGAAGGATGTCAAGGCCAACAATAGAAGATCTGTTTTGGTCAATAACAAAAAAAGGATCCTTCAACGCGAGGCCTCACGCTGCAAAAATAACACAGGAAAAAATAAGAGAGCTTGGGTTGGAACTTTTACCTTATCCACCATATTCACCAGATCTCGCGTCGTCGGATTATCACCTTTTCAGATCGTTGGAGCATACATTAAGAGGTAAATAATTTACCAATGTTGGAGAAGTGAAAACGCATTTAGAAAAGTTTTTCAATGAAAAATCGGAGGACCTTTTTAAAAAGGGAATCGAACAATTGCCTTTACGCTGGCAAAAAGCGTTAGAAAATGATGGAAATTATTTTGCTGATTAGCATTTAAGATTTCTTTAATAAATAAATGTTTTCCGCCAGCAAACAAAATTTTGATTACTTCTCAGTCCCCTAATATATGGATCAAAAGATCCCTTTTCCAGAAACGTCTGCAATTGACTATCTTACCCAGTAGACACACCTCCCATATTTTAAACACCCATTTTTAAACCTGTAATACAAAATTCCTCATTTAACATTATCACATTTGCCACTTGACTTCGCGATTTTTCTCCAAAAATACATATAACAAATTTTTCAATATTGCAGGATGGCGAAACTGGTCTCGAGACACCGAAAATTCACGAAAGAACAAGAACACGATAACACAAACTCAAAACTCGTAAACTGATTTAACTCAGGGAAAGAACACCAAGATAACGAAAACACACAAAGACGCACTCTTTTAAAACTCTCTTTCCAACACCAAGCGACTCACGCTTGTGTTGGTCACAACCGATTTCTAAGGACTCTGTTTTGCTTGTCAAGGACCACGCTTTTATGCTTTCCTTAACCTACGCTTCACCTCCCCGTAGAGGAGTCACGCAACTTAATTTTGTTATATAGAATAACTTATCGATTTGCTTCTAGAAGATATCGATCGGTTTACAATTTGTTTCTGTTGGCAATAGCCGATTCGCTATTTCTTTTGGTATCCTACAATATCTCCTCTTATTCCATTTCTTTTAAGCTTTCCCTCCGCCCTCTCCCCGTCCCTATCTTCGTCTACCAGCAATTTGACCAATAATGATAAATTCATAAAACCACATAAATCACAAAATTCTCTCATACGATACTATGAGAAAAATTGAAAAGAAATCGTAAATTGAATAAAAGTAGCTATCCCTGATAGTACCTACGTATGCATGGAAATAGAAAGGGAAACCTATGGGTGCAATATGGCAGCGTGGTGGAGGCAGCTTCCCTTTCCCGTGATACCTATGTACGTGGAATACGCGCGAGCGTATCAGCGAGTACAGAGAATTCAATTACCGTTTAGAACGTGGCGGATGGAAGCTCGACACTGCGGAATTCGCGATAACAGGGAAGATACAAAAAGAGCGTTCTCTCTCTAAGCTGCGGAGGAGATAGGTGCGCGTATACCTGTATTCACCTGCGGAGGGAGTCTGCCAGACTGGCGCTTGATAAGCGGTTGTCGGGCGATAAGAGACCGCGATACACGAGGGTAACGCACTCGGTTTGCGTATGCGCTACAGGTCATTTCATAAGGCGGACTTTTGTGCGAAATTTAATCTGCGATGATGTCGCGCCCGCCGGATACACCGGCGATAAGTAGAAAGGGGATTTCCATGATGCGCACGATGTCTGTCGCAAGGTGGCTCGTTATCGTCCTTTATATTTTCCGCTCTTATCTGCGAATATGGAGTAACGCGATTACCGAGCATTCCAACAATCTCACGAAGTCCCCGTTTCGCGAGCCGATCGCCGAAATGTTGCAAAATCGATAAGCCACGAGACGAACTCGTTTCTTCATGTCGAGAGCGAATTCCTTTGAGAAGTTTCTGCGTTTCAGGGAGAGAGGCGGGTAGTGATTGATAGATGTATCGATTCAGGAGAAATATTAATGTAAACTTACCGACGAATGTTGGGAAACGTGGTAATAGATTAGCGAACTCACCGATGTTCTTCATTTTTGAGAAATGAATATTAAAATTAAAAATTGCACGGAGAGATAACAACTTGTACATTAATAGTAGAATTACCAGTATAATGAGTAGTTAAATTCATTGTACATAAATGATAATATTTGTAATAATACGACGAAGACAAGTAAATATATATATATTATTATATTTCTTATATTATGTTTGCAGAAATTTTATAAATAATATATTTGAAATATGTCGTTTCTGTAGATAGAAATGGACACCAATATCTTCTTTTTTTAAAAATAAATAAATATTAAAATTGAGAATAGCATGCAGAAATAAAAACTTGTATATTAACAGTAGAACTAATATTCGTCATTACGTTTCAAATTTATTTTATTAATGGGTTATAAAAGCAATAATACTTCTGTCGATATTCGACATATACATTTTCTAATCAAATTTAAAAAATAAAATTTACGAATTTTTGTGTAATCGATATTTTTCAAGATATGTAGATTAAAATTAATATATCGCAATTTCACTTGTTCAACCTCATTCGCATTCACACATATAAAACCAACACTCACAGGGATAACATCTTGTACATTACCAGTATAATGAGTAATTAGTTAGATTCATTGTACATAAATGATAATATTTGTAATAATACGATGAAGAGAAATAAATATATGTTATTATATTTCTGTTTAAATATGAGCCAGCACCAATTGTGCAGAAAGCAGTCATATGTTTGCAGAAATTTTATAAATAAAATATTTGAAATAAGTCATTTCTGTGGATAGAAATGGACACCAATATCTTCATCTTTTATTTTTGAGAAATAAATATTAAAATTGAACACAGCATGGAGAGATAACAACTTGTATATTAACAGTAGAACTACCAGTATGAGTAGTTAGATTCATTGTACATAAATGATAATATTTGTAATAATACGATGAAGAGAAATAAATATATGTTATTATGTTTCTGTTTAAATATGAGCTAGTACCAATTGTGCCAGAAGCAGTCTCATGTTTGCAGAAATTTTATAAACTGAAATATCTAAAATTAATCATTTTGACTTGTTTGGTAGTTTCAGTGTTAATAAACAGTAAGCTCTCTTCAAATACTTTGTATAAGCCTATTTCTAGTTTTAAGCTTTTGTAGTAAGAGAATTCAATTTAAAGCAACGTCTCTAATTTATTAAATATAATCTCACGTTGACTGGACTTATTTACAGTACATCAGAATGGTCAGTGTACTCTTTAAGAAATCTTTCTGTGTTTCAAACGAAATGATTACTATTTTATACTAAAGATACCAACGTTATTCTCTGGCCAATCCAATATTTAATATAATTTTTGGAATTTCTTAGGTAAAAGTAATTTTATTAATTCCGGTGCATTTTAAGATTTGTGTGTGTTATGGGTTTGAATTATTTTTTGATAATAAGCTTTCAGGTATAATTATGTACAAAGGGAATATAAAAATTGTTTGGTTAACTTGATATGTACATACAAGCAATATAATATCTTCACAAATTACACGAGTTTTTTTTAACACATTAAACATGTATTAAGTATGTCAGTTTCTGAGAACCAACGGTATCAAATTTAAAAAGATATTTTCCAACCCATATACAATATTATGAAAAAGTATGTTCACAATTTTTAAATTAATATTATTGAAACGTTTTAAACAAACATAAAATTTATCCTTTTCAAATTTGCAAAAATCATTCTCTGTTGTTCCATTTCTTCATTTTTGTTTATACCCAAATGTATATATTCACACAGTGCCTAAATAATGTCAGGTAGTAAGATAATGTTCCATCACTGTCAAATAGTCCCTAATTAAATACACGAATTTTTATTTTATTTTCAACTTCGTATTACATAATTAGCTCAGTATGTTAGTCTTTAGAAACCAACAGTATCAAATTGAAAATAATAATATTTATATAATTTTAAAAAATATCTTCACATTTTCAAATCGATTTTACTGAATCGTTTCAAACAAATATGAAACTTCTCTTTACAAAATTGCAAAAACCTTTTATAAGACCTCAAAAACTTCAAATAACCGGTGACTGAAAAAGCAGTAAAACCTTAAAACAAAATTAAATAATGGGAGACACTGGAAAAATGATTCTACATATATCAGGAGAAAAATCGTGAAGACGATACGATTAAAATGATTAAAATGATTGAACGTGGAATTTTCGATGAAAGTTTTAAAAACGGAGATTTAGGTCAGGGTAGGATTAGTGCAAGATAATCTCAGGTAGCAAGATAAAATTTCATCGCTATCCAATAGCTACTCCAATCTTTTCCTAATTACGTACACGTATTTCTATTCCACTTTCGAATCAACTATTACCAAAAATTTAAATGACAACGAGTCGATTCGAAAATGCGAAAAGTCAAAATTCTTCCTTATTGAACAATAGATTAACAAAATCTGCAACCTTTCGTAGTATAACAATATTTGAATACACACTATGGACTTACTGATAGTGTTCCGTCCCAGAGGTCGTGTTTTATTTTTGGATATTAATTTTTATTATTATAATTCTTATTTTAATTGCATACTCACTACATTGCATGGTTTTAACCCTTTGCACTCGAGGGGCGCCTCTCAGTCACCATTTAATCAGATTCTAAAGATGGATGTTAATTAATATATCAAATTCACAATTACTCAACGAAGCTTGGAACATCGAAGTAAAATAATTCTACGTCTTAATTTGCATACGATTTCTTATTTACCGTTTTAGAAATATCGTCGACTTTATGGCAGAAAATCTTCGAATTATTATTTTCCTGCAACGAAAAGATCGTCGAGTGCAAAGGGTTAATAGCATTACTCTTATTTTAATTTTGGATAATTCTAAAGATTATATTATTTTAACTCTGTATGTTAGACCTATTGTAACTCCGAAGGTTAGACATGGTTCGCTAACTTCTCAGCGAATAAAGTCTTTACAAATAAAATTAAAATTAGAAAATTAAAATTAGAGTTATGGCATAAACACGATCTCTGGGATGGGACAGATAGGTTTGCGACACACACACAGGAAAGAAACCTTTGGGAACATAGCAGAAGGTAAATATAATGGGACAAACAGTTGTGGTAATGGTTACATAGATTTTTAAATATATATGTATTGGAATGAGTGGACAAGTATACATGGGATTACAATATCTAATGAATTCAAGTTATTATTATAAATGATTGAGGTGTGTGCGAATTGTGTATGCAATGTAATATATGAAAGAAGAAAGGAAAAAGAAGAGTGATTTGGCATACGTCAGTTGCAATTGAATTTTAATATTGAGAAGACGTGTGAGAGAGTAATTGTGATAAATTGATTATATTTCAACGTAATATTTGTGTTTGATAATCTGTCTAATTAAATAAATAATAGTTCTTATTGTTATTAAATTACATCCACCACTAACAGCGACAGGTAAATTTAATGGGACAAACAGTGACGTCATGTCATCGAGGTACAATAATTAATTTTCTAAGCAACAGATATCGCAAATAGCTCAATTCTCTAGCATTCCTTGACAAAAGTTACGGCAAAACTCATTCTCTGATACGACGAATCCATCTGCATACCATTGCTCTATGCTATGCCAACATCTATTTCAAACCTCCTGAAGCTCAGCAACAGCAACTGTCTCTTACGAAGCGTGGCTCGCTTAATAACGTTCGGTACCGATGAAAATAAGAGAAAGCAAGAAAAAGGCAATCAAAAGGAGGAGAAATGAGGCCGAAGAAAGGATGGTACCCAAAGTGGTCACGGCGAAATACTCTCGTGGAGCGGAGCGGTATAGTGGTTGGTTAGTAAGCGTGGGTGTAGATGTAGCGAGATTACGCCTGGACTCTCTGAGTCGCGTGGCCTTCCCCCTCCTCCTCCTCCTCCTCTGTTAATCTGACAACCATCTCTCTCCTTCCCCGACCATAACCCTTTTCATTTCTCGGTGCACATTCCGTCTCCCTCAATTTCTCTCCCTCTACCCGTTTCTCTGTCTTTTATCCCCGTACTCGTCTTTTTTCCACGCTCTTACGGGGTCTCGCTTCGTCCTATCCTCCCCTCCCTCCGCCGCCCTCCCACCACGACGCCCGGTGTCCCTTTCCCTTTCTTTTTCTTACACCAGGTACCATTCCTACTACCGCCGCTCGCGTACCTTCTCGCGACGCTGCCCACCATCTCGCGGGCATAAAATACAGTCAGGAATTTTAATAAGCCCGCCATTGTGCCGTGCGGTCCCGGTTCCCACAGATTATTTCAACCAGCCTTAAGACCACTCGCGTTTCGGGTGTAAACGGAACTTTACGGTGCAACGCAACCACCCGCGGTTTTACGCGCTCGAGGGAGTTAGTTAGATTGTCGCGGAATTTTACGACGAGTCAGAAATTTCTTCTTGTCGGTTTTTCCCCGCGATTACGCCGGGCATTTTAAACGCTGGAGAAATTAGTCCGTAAGCGACGCGAGGTTTGTAAACTGTCGCTCCGCGATGGCTTTCGAGGGGAACAGGTGTTGCGGTCAAGCCTCTCGTCTTTTTCCCTTTTCAGCCTTCTTTTTCAGAATCGGATATTTGGAATATTTCGAAAGGAATTGCGCGTCTCCTTTTCGGTGATCGTTTGTGCATTTCGTGTATTCGAATTTCTATTTTTCTTCGATTTTTTAATAGATAGAATGGGAATGTGTATTTCTAATTGATGAACAAAAATGGCGTCGATGTAAGAGAAAATTGTTATATTACGGATACAAAATACTCTATAATTAAAGCTTTACACTGCATTAGCGCCATTATGTAACCCCTCTGGGTATTACAATTGGAATATATATTTCTAATTAATGAATAAAAATTATGTCAATATGAAGGAAAATTATTATATTGCTAATACAGCTCAATATTGCTCTATAACAAAACCTCTGCACTGCACTGGTGCCTTTATAATACTATTATTAATCTACACTCTGTTACTTTTTATGGTTTTATTTTTACCAATAAAAATGAAAAAATGTGGGTAAAACTACTTTTCCAAAAAAAAAAGTTATGAGGAATCTTCGAATGTTTTTTAATTTTTCTCTTTTCGAAATGAATTTCTTATTTCGAAATGTTCTCCGCAATAAAGATGTGATTGGGGTAATTAATATATTGATTTAAAAAAAATTTGGAAGTCAAATTTTTGAATGGTTTTAGAAATTGCGTATTCGGGTATATTTATATTTCTTAATTTTCATTCTATTTATTTATCCTCGTACTATTGCACTATATTACGATATCATAACATTGGTATCTTACTGGACATCTTACTGATAGTAATTATCAATCTTTAATTTTTCTATCACGATGAAGATCTACAATCGATTGGAGTTTCTTTCTTTTCTTTCAATGTAAATAAAATCCCGGTTATAGAAAGTAAACAATACTTGTACTGAAAAGTATAAGAATGTTTACAACTTGCTACAATAAATGAAATATGCGCATTAAATTAAAGTATATTTGAATACAATGTACAGGAACAAGTACACGGATTCTATTAATTGGAAGATAAACCTTAAGACGATTTTGCATGTAACACACTAGCGCCACCATGGCTGCTATTTCTAAATGTACTCTAAATATCGTATACATCGTTGAATATTTTTCTAATTACTTTTTTATTCTTTTTGGCTACTCCCCTTATAATGTACTCTTATAATATGTAAATTTTACGTTTTTATTGTTTCAACATAATATATATATGATTTTCTGTTTTATCAAAAACAGACTTATTTATTTCTAACTTTTTACATTCTTGATTTCGTACAACCCAAAAATCTACTGTATATCGTCTAGTTTAAGCACAATATAAGTCCAAAAATAAAAGGAAAATATAGAAAGTGTCTTTATATTTGTATGAAATAAAAGATTGTTCTATCTCTTAATGTATCTCGAACGAAATAAATAAATCTTCTGATCAAAATCCCACTTCTTTCGGCTTAACCTAACCGTCTTTAGAAATTCCTAAATTCCCTAAAAATAGTAATTTTCAACGAACTCATCGAAATTTCATTCTATCTAAAAATAGGAGGAAAATATAAAAAGTGTCTTTATACGTGTATTAAATAAAAGATTGTTCTATCCCTTAACGTATTTCGAACGAAATAGATAAATATGATCAAAATCCCCCTTTCTTCGACCTAACCTAACTTTCTTGAAAAATTGCCGAATTCCCTAGAAATGGTAATTTTCAACAAACTAATCCAAATTTCATTCTGTCTAAAAATAGAAAGAAAATATAAAATATGTCTTTATATGTGTATAAAATAAAAGATTGTTCTATCTCTTAACGTATCTCAAACGGAATAGATAAATCTTCCTTCGACCTAACCTAACTTTCTTGAAAAATTGCCGAATTCCCTAGAAATGGTAATTTTCACCGAACCCGTCGAAATTTCGTTCCGTCTAAATAGAATCATCTAACAAAGCATCGTGACAAGAAATCCAATCTCCGAAATGGTTATTTCGTTTAGGTTTATTTTAATTTGCCCGATGCTTTTATCGTATTACCGTTTTATCATGGCGAGGGGCGCAAAAAAGGGACACGAGAGCGAACGCGGCGCGTCTGTAGCCGATTCTCCTCTCTCGTTAACAGGCCCACGTTAATGTCAAGTTGGATAGGAAGGAGAAGGCAGTTATGCCATTCCGGAAATGCTGGAATGCCGCTGTGGCGCCAGAACCGTATATCGGCACACGACGAACCGCAAATCAATTTGCACGTCCCCTCCAACTGTACCCTGCCTCGTCACATCGTTTCCTCGCAAGATTGAAATCGACGACTACGAGACGGAACTGTGCCGGCTGTGCTGTCATCGCGATCGCGCCTGCGGGATGAATAGAGCGATACCGGAAGATGTATGTGGGACGGACGAACCTTCTTGCTGAATTGTAATGCACCAAGGGGGAAAAACGTGAAACCCTCGCCGAAACAAAAATTGATCACCGAGGATATGGACGAAAAACGGTCAGAAAAAAATTTCCGCGCGAATGGAGGCTGTCTCGATGGGAATTATTCGAATTATTAATATCGATAATTCATAGATCTATTATATATACAGTCGGTGACAAAAATATTCCGACGCTGGTGTAGATATGATATTCGAGTTCTGTATTTTAACTGTATGTACAGTGGACTTGAAAAATATCTTGCGTTACGATAAAGTTTCATTTTGAAATATATAATATGTAAAGTATAATTAATAAAAATTGGAAAAATATTTTATTCAATATATACGACTGTTTAAGTAATGAGAAGGAGACGAAGAAAGCACTGATTTTCAGGTTACAAATATAGTCAAGCACCAGAATAAATTTAACCAATATATATACAGTGAACTTAAAAATTACTTCGTATTACGATAAAGTGTGGCTTTTAGATAACAAAAATGCAAAAATATTTTAGTTAATATGGACGACTATTTAAATAATGGAAAAGACGAAGAAATCGTTGATTTCTAGGATACAAAAGTAGTCAAACATCGTGGTACACTGTTAGTATATAAGTGTTTCTTCATTTTTGGAAATCTGTAAGTACAATTGTTGTAAGCAAGCTGCAAAGAGTGTTAACGATAGAATATTCGTCATTACGTTTCAAATTTATTTTATTAATGGGTTATAAAAGCAATAATACTTCTGTCGATATTCGACATATACATTTTCTAATCAAATTTAAAAAATAAAATTTACGAATTTTTGTGTAATCGATATTTTTCAAGATGTGTAGATTAAAATTAATATACCACAATTTCACTTGTTCAACCTCATTCGCATTCACACATATAAAACCAACACTCACAGGAATAACATCTTGTACATTACCAGTATAATGAGTAATTAGTTAAATTCATTGTACATAAATGATAATATTTCTAATAACACGATGAAGATAAATAAATATATATTATTACATTTCTGTCTAAATACGAACTAGCATCAATTTTGCCAAAAGCAGTCATATGTTCGCAGAAATTTTATAAATAAAATATCTGAAATTCAACATTTTGACATCTTTGGTAGTTTATTAATATAATTTTTGGAATTTCTTAGGTAAAAGTAATTTTATTAATTTCGGTGCATTTTAAGATTTGTATGTGTGTTAGTTTTAAGCTTTTATAGTCAGAGAATTCTATTCAAAGCAGCGTCCCTAATTTATTAAATATAATCTCACGTTAGCTAGAGTCATTTATTGTACATCGAAATGGTCAATGTACTTTTTAAAAAACTTTCTGTGTTTCAAATGAAATAATTATCATTTTATACTAAAAACATCAACGTTATTTTCTGGCCAATCTAATATTTAATATAACTTTTGAAATTTCTTAGGTAAAAGTAATTTTATTAATTTCGATGCATTATAAGATTTTTATGTGTGTATTAGCTTTAAGCTTTTGTAGTCAGAGAATTCAATTCAAAGCAACGTCTCTAATTTATTAAATATAATCTCACGTTGATTAGAATTATTTATTGTCCATCAGAATTGTCAATGTACTTTTTAAAAAATCTTTCTGTGTTTCAAATTAAATGATTACCATTTTATACTAAAAATACCAACATCTCACTTCCTCTCACTCTTATTAACTGTTACATACCCATATTTCCTCTTCTAAACATTTTTCCAAACATCATTCATACTAGACTGCACTCGCACATATTATATTTATATCATCGCAAATGAGTTTCACTTATTCAACCTCATTCGCATTCACACATATAAAACCAACCCTCACATTTGTAGCTCACCGTATACACCAATCTTCAAACAATACATTGATAAACAAACTAGCAGCGTATCTATATAAACCAAAATTAAAATATTCATGCAAAAGTAGCATTTATAATCGACAAACTCATAAAGAAGCCCCCAAATTTGACATGTCTTCCTTCCCCCGAATCCACCATTGTATCATCAAGAAGCATCGCGACACCGTGACAAATATTTAATGAAACCGATAAAACTGCACACATTAACGTCGTCATCCGGAGCATCTCTGGCCCGCGTGCTGGATGACAAATCCATCCGACGACGAGTGATAATTGCTTTTTTCAGCGGGCATGATTTAAGGAAACGACGAGTGGAGACCGTGGGTGGTGATTCAGAGGGTTGCAGCTGGTCCTGGGGCTCCTGGAATTTCGGACAGAGGCCGTTCGCGTCCATCGATCTCGCCGTTTCGGCTCTTGAATCATCGGAGAGACAGTAGCTATCGGCAGGAGCCGGAATCCAGGACGGAACAGAAGCACCCGTTTCTTCGAATGGAACGGCGGAGGAACGAGGAGAAAAGGAAAGGGAGAAAAAAGAAGGAAAGAGCGAGGGCGGATACAAAGTCTGTAAAGAGTAAAATGGAAGGCTCGAATGATTAACCTGCGGCGCCGTAAGAGATCGTAAAGCCCGAGGGCTCGTGATGGGCCTATTCGCATCAGCCAGGGCTCTCCGTGTTCCATAATCGCCATGCCCTTTGTTTCAGCTCTATCCGGCCGTGTGTTTCGGTTGGGAGCCCCTGTGGCCAACTGTATCATATTAGCGGCAGTAATTACAAATCATTGGAGAAACTGGAACTGGCCAACCAACCATTTCGGCCCATCGGCTTGGTAAAGCTGATCTCTACTCGTACTTTCGCTTCTCTTCGTATTTCTTCGCTCCAGCTTGCCAACGTAGTTTTGTCATCGCGCGAATTAACCTTAGCGATTGATGGTCACAGTGTGTTGCTAAGAACTTATAATCCAAAGAAATAGCAGTGAATGGAAACGGTTAACAAACTGTATAAATGTTTATTAACCCTTTCGCTACTATGGGTGACTGTAGTCACTGGTTACTAAACGCCATCCACACACGACGGGTGACTATAGTCACTGACCACAAAAATTGAGCCAAAAATTAACCACTTGCGCTAGAAAGACGTGCCACACACGTCGTAACGCTTTTGTCGCGGAATCGTCAACAACGTGGTACACACGTCGTCAGACAATTGTCACAGAAACACTGTTCTGGCACACGCGTTTGTGAATTTCTTGCCAGCGCAAGTGGTTGAGACAAGTGCTCCCCTTCCGTTTAGCTCCCTTCGCAAAGAATTGCAAGCGTTATTACGATGATTAGTCTTTCTTTTTCTTTTTTTTCAAGAGACTTGGTCACGAATGCTAAACACTGCACACGCGTAATGTTTCCATCTTTGGCACTCTGCTTCGTTCTAGGGAAGGGACTCCGCGACCACGGCCACCACAGCGAAAGAGTTAACCCTTTTAGTGCCGAGCGAAGAACGGGTGCCTCTGCGTAGATAACCGGACGAATTTACTAATAAAAACCAAATTAAGAATGACACTTAAGAGGGTTAAAGGTGAAGACAGGTGGAATACTTCTTGGAGTTCTTGGAGTTCGTGTTCTCCTCGTGTCGAAATTTGTTGGATTCAATATTTCAGCCTTCACAGAAATCCCTCTATGACAGAAGCTTGGATCCTTTGGAAGGTGTGAGAAATAATCTCGATAAATTTAGTACGAGTAAATCTGGTGCCTTTTGAATAGATGACATAATTCGTATTAATCCTCGAAATACCATTTTAGCGGTCTTATATTACTCATCAGGAAAAACTATATTGCCAACTTTGTACCTAGCTAAAACACGATAGTACCTTGATATTTGGCCATCATATGCGCCAAATACCTGGAGTAGGGGGTAGAGGCAGTAATTCAGATCGTTTTCCCGTTTGTAACCCCTACTCTTGTACCTCAAATTCGGAAACTCTATCCAATTACAAATTACATAAGAGCCTACCAAGGGTCTACATAAAGGCTAGACCTATTAGCTCATAGAATATAAAATAGCAAGATAGCAAGATAGGAACACAGTTCACTTACTATTTCGAAGCCAAACATAATCTCCTCAAAGAACCATCCGTCACTAATCGTTAAGCAAGAATGACCTAGTGACGATATACAATTCAATTACAATGGAATTGCGTGGTTTCACTTATCTGAATGTAGACTTTGATTATTTGAATCTGAGATCACAGGTTGTAAGTAGAATAAGGTATTCGTTCCATCTTCTCATATGTTTCTCGAAAAATATTTTATTTCATTTGGCTATTTTTTTATTCTTTTATTTTGAAGTTATAGTAATTTCATTCTTTTCAAATGACATTCGGTGTTTTCCTTGAACCGAAAATTGTTAGTGTTAGACTCCATATTTCCATTTTTATAGTGTAAATATTCAAAATTATCCAATTTTATTCCTTTATGATAAAAACTTCGATTCTTTGGAAAGTATGAAAAGTTGTTTCGAAAAATTAATAATGAATATAATTGATATCTTTTGGATAAATATAATACTTAAATTACAGTAAAATTCCATGAAGTTTCACTTATCTGAACGTAAACTTCCATTATTTGAACGAGAGATCAGAAATTCTGAGGAGAATGAGCAAACTCCTTCTATAAAAACTTTATCTTCAAACGAAGTCAGATAAATGACGTAATACTATACTTCAAAAACAATATATATATATATATATATATCATCGAATAAAGGAACAATTAGATACAATAAAATATAAACCTATTTGTTTAAAAATCGGAATCAACTTTACCCATAATTCTATATGCTGAATTAAATTTTCCAAAAAATATAAAACAATTTAATAGCTGTTATATAACAATTCAGATATCTACATGTATATACATGTGAGCTTCAAAAAATTGTTGAATGATGATTGTTTATTTTCGTTTTTCAATTTTAATATGTTCAATATTAATTAAATTTTTATCTTTTATGTACATTCTTCTTATGTTATATATGTTGTATAACAATTTAAATATCTACATATACATACATATAAGTTTTAAAAAATTGTTGAATGATGATTGTTTATTTTTGTTCTTCATTTTAATATGTTTAATATTAATTAAATTTATAATATTTCTTTATGCACATTCTTCTTATGTTATATGTGTTATATAACAATTCAGATATCTACATGTATATACATGTGAGCTTCAAAAAATTGTTGAATGATGATTGTTTATTTTCGTTTTTCAATTTTAATATGTTCAATATTAATTAAATTTTTATTTTTTATGTACATTCTTCTTATGTTATATATGTTGTATAACAATTTAAATATCTACATATACATACATATAAGTTTTAAAAAATTGTTAAATGATGATTGTTTATTTTCGTTTTTCAATTTTAATATGTTCAATATTAATTAAATTTTTATTTTTTATGTACATTCTTCTTATGTTATATATGTTGTATAACAATTTAAATATCTACATATACATACATATAAGTTTTAAAAAATTGTTAAATGATGATTGTTTATTTTCGTTTTTCAATTTTAATATGTTCAATATTAATTAAATTTATATTTCTTATGTACATTCTTCTTATGTTATATATGTTATATAACAATTTAAATGTCTACATGTATATACATATAAGTTTCAAAGAATTCTTAAATGATAATTGTTTATTTTCGTTTTTCAATATTAATATGTTTAATATTAATTAAATTTATAATATTTCTTTATGTACATTCTTCTTATGTTATGTGTTATATAACAATTTATATATCTACATGTATATACATGTGAGCTTCAAAAAATTGTTGAATGATGATTGTTTATTGTTGTTTTTCGATTTTAATATGTTCAATATTAATTAAATTTATAATATTTCTTTATGTACATTCTCCTTATGTATATTATGTATATTGTATATATATGTATATTATTCTTTATGTATTTTATTTTTATATATATGCTTCATCGCGTATAAGAGTATTCGTGAATCTCGGTATTTCTTTTATTTTTATAAATTTGTTCGCGATGATTATCCAGGGTATCGTAATATTTATCTGCTTTTAACTGATTCTTTATCGCTAATTCCAAGAGAATTACGTTACAGTAATCCGGAATTTAGATCTGAGTTTTTCTGAAATCTATTTGTAAAGGGGCGCCAACTCATGCTTTTAAATATTGATATAGAGTGATGAAATACCGTTGATTCCGTTGATTACGCTTTTCCTTCTTGGACTATGAAAAACACGATTAAGTGACTTATTCCCAGTGACTAAGAATGACTGTTCGTATCATGTTACGTTAGAAACCGGAGAGCAAGAATAAATTGGAATTCGTGTAATCATCTACGTACTTTCCAGAAATAATTTTTCGTCATTTCGAATTTCCTACGGGACTTGGAGCGTAATATCTAATCACTGTTCATTATCCAGTAACTTAATTCCACAAAAATATACTTGGAATCCTATGTCAATCATTCGATAACTTATTTTTATTAAAGTACGATATACAAAGATAATTATCCAACAACATAATTCTATCAAAATGTACAGAAATCTGGTGATAATTATTACACAATTTAACTCCACCAAAATATAAATAAACTCTAATGTTAATTGTTGCATAATTCCTTTTCATTAAAATATGCATACACTTGAATACTAACTCTCTAATCATATAACTATGTCAAAATATACATTTACATATAAGTTTCAAAGAATTCTTAAATGAGAATTGTTTATTTTCGTTTTTCAATATTAATATGTTTAATATTAATTAAATTTATAATATTTCTTTATGTACATTCTTCTTATGTTATGTGTTATATAACAATTTATATATCTACATGTATATACATGTGAGCTTCAAAAAATTGTTGAATGATGATTGTTTATTGTTGTTTTTCGATTTTAATATGTTCAATATTAATTAAATTTATAATATTTCTTTATGTACATTCTCCTTATGTATATTATGTATATTGTATATATATGTATATTATTCTTTATGTATTTTATTTTTATATATATGCTTCATCGCGTATAAGAGTATTCGTGAATCTCGGTATTTCTTTTATTTTTATAAATTTGTTCGCGATGATTATCCAGGGTATCGTAATATTTATCTGCTTTTAACTGATTCTTTATCGCTAATTCCAAGAGAATTACGTTACAGTAATCCGGAATTTAGATCTGAGTTTTTCTGAAATCTATTTGTAAAGGGGCGCCAACTCATGCTTTTAAATATTGATATAGAGTGATGAAATACCGTTGATTCCGTTGATTACGCTTTTCCTTCTTGGACTATGAAAAACACGATTAAGTGACTTATTCCCAGTGACTAAGAATGACTGTTCGTATCATGTTACGTTAGAAACCGGAGAGCAAGAATAAATTGGAATTCGTGTAATCATCTACGTACTTTCCAGAAATAATTTTTCGTCATTTCGAATTTCCTACGGGACTTGGAGCGTAATATCTAATCACTGTTCATTATCCAGTAACTTAATTCCACAAAAATATACTTGGAATCCTATGTCAATCATTCGATAACTTATTTTTATTAAAGTACGATATACAAAGATAATTATCCAACAACATAATTCTATCAAAATGTACAGAAATCTGGTGATAATTATTACACAATTTAACTCCACCAAAATATAAATAAACTCTAATGTTAATTGTTGCATAATTCCTTTTCATTAAAATATGCATACACTTGAATACTAACTCTCTAATCATATAACTATGTCAAAATATACATAAAATTCAGTACTTATTGTTGCGTAATTCAATTTTAATAAAATTATATTATAATACCAATATAATGTATATATTAATAAATTATTAATTCTTAATATTAATGAAATATTAATTAGCAATATAATATATATGTTATAAATATATATTATATTAACAATATTAAAATATGAATAAAATTCTATACTAATTATCCAATAATGTAATTCCATAAAACGATACACAAAATCTAGTGCTAGTTATACAATAACTTAATTGCATTAAACTATCGATAAAATCTAGTACTAATTAGATAATAATTTAATTCCATCAAAATACATAATAATAAAATATTTTTCCAATAATAAAACATTTTCGAAAATCAATACTAATTCTCCAATAATATAATTGTATTAAGATATGCAAAACATTTAGTATTAATTATCCAATAATGTAATTCCATAAACAATAAACAAAATCTAGTGTTAGTTATGCAATAACTTAATTGCATCAAACTATAGTACTAATTATCTAAATCTAGTACTAATTAGATAATAATTTAATTCCATCAAAATATATAATAATAAAATATTTCTGCAATAATTCTTCAATAATAAAAAATTTTAGAAATTCGATACTATTTGGTCAATAATTCAGTTTCACCAAAAAATACTCGAAATTCAATACTAATTCTCCAATAATATAATTGTATTTTTATGTATTATGTAAATATATGATTGTATTAAAATATGCATACACTTGAATACTAACTCTCTAATCATATAACTGTATCAAAATATACATCAAATTCAGTACTAATTGTTCAATGATGCAATTTCACTAAAATATGAATAAAATTCAATACTAATTATTCAATAATATAATTGTACTAAGATGTGCGAAACATTTAGTACTAATTATCCAATAATGTAATTCCATAAAACAATAGACAAAATCTAGTGTTAGTTATGCAATAACTTAATTGCACCAAGCTAGGTAAAATTTAGTATTAATTATACAATAATTTAATTTCATCAAAATACGCAATAATAAAATATTTCTTCCATAATACTCTAATGCTAAAACATTTTTGAAATTCAATACTATTTGACTAATAATTCAGTTTCATCAAAATATACTTGAAATTCAATACTAATTCAATTCCATCGATAGATACACAAAATCCATGAGCTTTCAAGGAACAGTTCCCAAGGAAGGTATTTATATTCAATCAGCTTCTATTTTGAGGATTCAAGAAGTTCGAGTCGGTACGCGGTTTACTTCCCAAAACGAATATGAATAATAAAGCCATAATCTTATCGTAAACACTGGGCGTAAGAAAAACGAGTTACCTGTCCCATGCTACCCAAGACCAGCCGAACCATCGAATAGATTTGACTTTCTAATTTCGATAGGCAGCCATTTTTATGCCTCGAATCGCTTGTTTCTTCTTCCTCTTAAGGGAATAAATGAATACAAGCGAATAAACTCGCAAATAAATTTTCAGACAACCGCAGACCAACGGCCAAATTATTCGACAGATTGCTTCAACAATTTCTTGTAAAACCCTTTCAAGTGTAAATACCGTTCCCTATTTATACAAGGCTATTTCATCAATGGTATCTTCCACCATAAACACTGAAAATGCGAGAATAAAAAAGATTCATCAAATTTTTATATTGAATTGTGCAACTTTTCAGACAACCGCAGACCAACGGCCAAATTATTCGACAGATTGCTTCAACAATTTCTTGTAAAACCCTTTCAAGTGTAAATACCGTTCCCTATTTATACAAGACTACTTCATCAATGGTACCTTCCACCATAAACACTGAAAATGCGAGAATAAATAAAATTCATCAAATTTTTATATTAAATTTTGCAATTCACGAATAATATATTTGATTTCGACGATAATTATTTGTTTCTGCAAGTCGAATAAATTCTAATCGATTATTGCTATAATAATCAAAAAGTACCATTTTATAAATAAGCTACCAATTTTAAATCTTTATTTCCCTCTGTGCCTTTGAACAGATGAATGTTATTATTTCTGTGGTATTCAATATAGAGATATTAAAACTCTTTTGTGATATACACAATGTTTCCATTGTATCTGGAAACGTGTAAATGTTTCGAAAAATGGAAGTGATACAGAAAAATATTTTAAATAAATATTGAGGAATGTCAGTAGGAATATATCGCGATGATATTCGCTCTACAAAGATCGTATTTCAATTTTTGAAGTGGAACTTTAAATTATTTATATCGTCCCATATAATTTAGACACATTATTTAAGCAGAAATTTATGTAGTTTTTGTTACAGATTTTCATAACTGACATTGCAAATTTTTCAAGAAAATGGTTACATTTTATCCATCTATCACTGTCGAGATATAAACTTTCAAATTGATATACCATCGCGTTTTCAATTTTCGAATTTGATGTACCATTGCATTTTTTTAAATCATCAATACACAGCTGATGAGTGCAACCCACTTGTGATGTATTTTGGGTAATTTTTGTGCTGAGAACATGTCAATTTCCAAACTACATATTTCAATAATTATATAAAAAATGTAAGTAGTGTTTTACAAATATTTTAATGGCAATTATTAAATATTAAATATGTATCTTTCATGGTATTTATACATTTTCAGATAAAATAGACGTGCTGTATATTAAATGATAAACCTAATGGTAAATTATTCGAATACCTATTTCTATCGAATCAATGAATTTACTGATTTTCAAATAGAAGCTGAATTCAGATAGTGCGAGCAATAATAAAGAAACAAAATAATTTTTAGATAACAATAAAAGAATAGAAAATTAAAAATAAACAATAGTATCACTTTATATATATAGAGAGAGAAAGTACTACATAAGATACTACATTCTTGACCATTATATTTTATATAGACTATAGATTTTACCATTGGCTATTTTTCACACATATACTAGGTACAGTTAAAATAGATTTTGATGATTTAGTGTCCTTATAATATTCCTCAATCTTTGATGTATTACAAAAGTGCAACAATTTTTCAAATGGTCACGTGACTAATCATGGTAAATTAACTATATATAAATAAAAATAAAGGAGATGGATGTTGAATAGTTGATTATACTTTCTCCTCATATGACATAAAAGTCACAAAAATAAATTGAATATAAAATATTTCAGGAAAAAATTAAAAATAGTTATTTGATCAGTTATAATAAATTTAGAATTAACAAATTCCAAAAGTTAATTTCGATATCTTCACTTACTCCAATGGAGACGCTTAATATCAATAATTGCATTAAAATACAAACATAGATAAAAAATATCGTCATATTATCACGTGCATAATTACCCAGTATACAGAATTTTGAAACGGAAAATATAAAAACGGAAACTTATTAATTTCAGAGAAACTTAACAATCGACGATCTTTTGGCTAAAGATGAGTAGCAGTTCTAAGATTTTCTGCTATAAAACTGGCGATATTTCTTTCAGTAATAAATAAGAAATCGTATAATAATTAGCGCGTAGAATTATTTGATTTCGACAGCTTGCACACGGTTACATTATTTTAAATTTGACATACTAATTAATATCGATCTCCGAAATTTTATTTAATGGCGACTGACAGTCGCCTCTCGAGTGCAAAATGTTAATTATTAACCATATTTCCTCTTATTGAGATCTTTTCATCAGCCGACGATAAAATAAAATATAAACATAGATAAAAACATTCTTCCTTCAGATATATAATTAAATTAAATAATTCTCAGTGGAAAATCTGAAAAACTAGTTAGATTTTAACCCCTTGACTAAGGCAGATTTTGATACGCAGCGGACGTACCATACGGCAGGAATTGAGTTACGAAGTGCGCCATTTTTGCGAAAACAAGCGCCCTCCGTGTCAGAAAGCCAAACTACGCCGAGCGCCTATAGGTGCCCTGCGTGTCACAAACGCAAAATTTCTAAGCACCTATAGGCACCCTCCGTGTCACAAACGTAAAATTTCTAAGCGACTATAGGCGCCGTGTGTGTCACAAACGTGAAATTTCTAAGCGCCTATGGGCGATCTCCGTGTCAAAAACGCAAAATTTCTAAGCGCTCATAAGCGTCCTTCGTGTCACAAACGCAAAATTTCTAAGCGCCTATAGGCACCCTTCGTGTCACAAACGTAAAATTTCTAAGCGCCTACGGGGGCTTTCTCCGTGTCACAAACGCAAAATTTCTAAACGCTTATAGGCGTCCTTCGTGTCACAAATGCAACATTTCTAAGCACCTATAGGCGCCCTTCATATCACAAATGCAAAATTTCTAACCCTTCGTGCCACAAACGCAAAATTTCTAAGCACCTATAGACGCCCTCCGTGTCAAACGCAAAATTTCTAAGCACCTATAGGCACCCTTCGTGTCACAAACGTAAAACTTCTAAGTGCCTATAGATGCCCTCCGTGTCACAAACGCAAAATTTTTAACCGCCTATAGGCACCCTTCGTGTCACAAACGTAAAACTTCTAAGTGCCCATAGGCGTCCTTCATGTCACAAACGCAAAATTTCTAAGCGCCCATAGGCACCTTTCGTGTCACAAACGCAAAATTTCTAAGCACCTATAGGCGTCCTCCGTGCTAGAAATGTAAAATTTCTAAGCGCCCATGGGCGCCATCCGTGTCACAAACGCAAAATTTCTAAGCGCCTATTGGCGCCCATAGTAGCCAAGGAGTTAATACTAACGCGAGCTAGATGAGAAACGAGATACATTTGCACGATACCTGTTCCATTTGAACGAAAATGAAGATAGTTGGCGACCGCTGTATCCGCTCTAGAAACATTTAGCGAAATTATCGGTATAAGTAAGTATATCAAAGCCTTGGCGTGCTTAATGAAGACGCTGTTTCGTAGCACGTGGCGTGAGCACGCAATGCCGGCGGTAATGGTCCACGCTGTAATAAACCTCGGAGTGGTAAGATACGTAAGTACATTACGATGGGAGAAGTCGCCGCTACTCGACAAAAATGGATAGTCGCATCTCGAGGATGGTAAGTTACATTATCTAAAAGTAGCGGCGATCTTAAAAAATGATAAACTCGCCGATACCATATTTATCATATCGTCAACTCGACGCGTAAGTACAAAGCTTGGGTATAAACAAGATACTCGCCTCGTGAAATATCAATTCAGTCGAATTCAGGAAAATATATAGGAAATTTGCTGGAGATTTTTTCACCAATGTTATTATCGTAGTTATACGGTGTCCCATAACGGGGTTTATCAAGTATGCTTATCTTATTGCGAAGTATTTTCGTTATCTTGAATGAGAACTGAGAAGATTATTTAGAGGAATATATTTATTGTACTTGCAGTATAAATGAAAGTTTTATATGAATTATTTTGTGAGTATTAAAGAGGAAATTTAATAATATTTTTAATAATATTTAATAATATTTTCAATAATATTAATATTAATAATATTTAATAATATTTTTAATAATATTATTGCATTAAAAATATGATATTCGTTAAAAAATATAATATTCATTGTTTATTTTCCTTATTTTGCACATAGAATGAATAAATGCGTAAAATTTGTAAAATGTCTCAGGAAGTTAGTATTATTATCTTGAGAATTTACTATTTTGTTAAATCTGAGTATATAAAAATTGGAAATTTATTTAAAAATATGAGATTTATAGATATAGATATATAAATTTATAGATTTATAGATATATATATATATGTCAGATATTTTGCAAAGATATAACTTTTATAAGTAATCTTTTCGCAATTACTCAAAATGTTAAATATATTGGTAAACAGACTTTGTAAACAGTCTGTAAATTTATTTTAATTATACAACTAATAAAGTTTTCACAAATAAATAAAATTTTTATTTCATAAATCACATTAAAATTTTTGGATGTAATTTTTTCACTTACTATTTGAGATAATTGAGATGAATAAAATTGATAGATATCCTTCTGTATTTATTTCAACTGTATAGTTGATAAAATTTTTTTCCTTTTTTTAATTTTTTGGAATAGACGCTTCAAACGTTTCATATATCTCGTATTCAATGCCTGATATTTATCATTAATATCATTTTGAATCTTCTTCCTGTTTTCCGGGAATGTTAAACTTTAGCTTCCGCAATATATCTTTCTTTCCTTTTATGGCGTACTGTCGACGTCGGAACATTGAATGTTTTCCCAATGTTTTGGAGCGATCTTTCATTCGAGATCGCTTGGTACATGCTTGAAGTTTACCATTCGTTCGACACCAAATTCCATACAGATTTGGTGAGGCATACTTTGTCTCATGTCATAAATAACGTCGGGTGTACATGAAATCTTACCATAAAGGGGCACATCGTAATTCATACGACGTATTCGTAATCTATTAATTTATAGACAATGCTTATGTTGTCACGTCCAAAAGTTTATTCGAATTAGAAAATAAAAATTAACTATCTGATTAGGCTATATATTCTATATTATATTACAAAAATAATAATTTAATCAAAATAAATACCTGTATAATTATATTATTATATAATTTTTGATTCAATGTTTGTAATAAATAAAATTAAATATTAAATTTATGCAAGTCGAATTAAATATAAATAATTATAAAATAAAATTCTCAAAATAACATGGATAGCTATAGAATAAATTTTATAATAAATAATAGTGATAGTTTATTAAGTAACTAAGGTAGGAATATATTACAGGTAAAAATTGCACAAGAACGAGAGACAGAGTTTATTTCCCTTTTCAAAAAAGCAAAACAGCCATAAACCATTGTAACGAAGTTATTATTACGATAAATCCAGTATTTTGAAATAAATTATGCTTTTATAGGTGAAAGGTTTATGTACGAAGTTTGGACACAAACAAGGAAACTTCCTCTTCGACTGCTTGAGTTCAGTAAGAAAGCTAAAAACGAAGCAGAATTTATTCGGTATACTCTGTGGAATCAATTGTATCACCCAATTATTTTGCTTGTTCCCTACTACCCACGTGGGTCACGTTTTTCTCCGTGGAAGCACAAATCGCAGAACATATTACGTTCATTTGGCGATTCAACAGATAAAAATATCTTTTGGTATCTGAATATCCCTCTATCGTGGTAAAGGAATAAGAAATATCGGCAAAGAGATCGAGAATTTAAACACGATGTACGATTCGTATAGAAATTCAGCAAACGCTATAAATATAATAGTGACATGAGTATTTTCGATACACGATTCAAATAGTTATCTAGAAGTACTAATATATATTATAATTATGAACAAATGCTAATATCATATTATAGCTATTAATACTGATATCACGCTATACTTATAAATATATACATCATTGCAATATTATAATTAGCAATAAATACTAATAACAAATACTAATACTACTAATTAGCAATAATAATTAGCAATAATAATTAGCAATAGTAATTAGCAATAATAATTAGCAATAATACTAATTTTATACTATAGTTGGGAGTAAATAATACAATGGTCCTATGGAGACAATAAATATTAATATTATGAATAAATAATATAGTTGTGGAAAAATATTATTATGGATAAACACTATAATCAGGAGAAAATATTCATACTACATTGTTCTAGAGGATAAACACTTATGCAGAAATATAATTATAGTGAAACTCTAACAATAAATCTGTATTAAGAATATTAACACTAATACTATAGTGAGAATAAATACTAGAGATACTTATAGCTATAATATTTATAGTATTGTAGGATACCAATTTCAAAGAAATCGCAAATCAGAAATTGCCAACAAAAATAAATTATAAATCGATCAATATTGTAGGATGGCGAATACTGGTCTTGAGACACCGAAAATTATCGAAAGAACAAGAACGCGATAACACAAACTCAAAACTCGTAAACTGATTTAAC